>NW_023458758.1:96646-98984 GCF_013731165.1 Rhagoletis pomonella
GCGGCCGAAGGCCGCCTACGCAGAAAGGTGTTCTCTGCAAAAGGTGTACAGCCCCCCCTTCTTCGGCAACACAGAAATAATAATTCTACTAAGTAAAAATTCCGAATTAAAAATCCGCTTTTATTATTCAAAATTCCAGTCTGGTAGCACTAAGTTGTATGTTATTTTGCTATCTTATTCATCGTTTATATGAAAACTTTAACAATAAATTATATAAGAACTATAGGGTTGCTAGAAAAAAGGGAGGTACTTTTGAAATCAGGAGGTCCTATTCTACCCCCCCTCATCCCCCTTTTTTCTAGAATTTGCCGTCCGTCTACTAAAATTTTCCCGCAGTTCCTGATCGGGAGCCACAGAAGTGGCCACCCAAACAGACAGCTGCTTGCAGAGGAGCCCTCGCCTAGGCACGTCAGGAGGCATCTATATGAACTGACGGACGAAGTCCAGAGGTTCATTAAGCAACCTCTGGACCCGACAGCGTACAGACAGGCCCTGAACGGCATTCACAGGCACTCAGTCTCGACAGAGCTTCATCTGCCTCGGGAAACACGCACTACACTCGCTCAACTTCGCAAACTCAGATTTTGTAAATTTGGAGAAAGAGATCTTTTGAATTTTCTTTAATATCTATCTCACGTACATTAGAATAATAATAAAAATTAATGTTTTTCATTGGTAATAATAAATTTATGTAAAAATAAATTTTTTTGTGGCTCCTTGTAGCATTTAGAATTTACATGCGGCTCTTTTTGCCCTCGGCCTTGCCCACACCTGAAATATAGTATTCTTTTACCTATTTTACTTCACAAATACAGTTTTTTATGTTGTCAGACTCATCCACTTTCCTATAGGACAGTCAGCTGTGGGTAAATACCATATTTGTCAGAATTCGTGTTTTATATTGTTGTAGTAGCAATCACCCAAAGGAACGTCGAAATATTTGTTGTTGTTGTTGTTGTTGTAGCAGCATACAAGTTCCCCAAAGGATTTTTGGGGAGTGTTGCTGGAGTGACAGTCATTGGCCAGTTATTAATCTGGGTCGTTCCGGTTACGTAGACCAGACTGTCGTGGGAACGTCGAAATATTTGTCGTGAACTTCGGTCTAGTAAAAAACAACAACCAAATTGTTAATATGACATTATGGTACTACAGAAATGAAAGTGGGCTTGATATAGAAATTTGTAAGAAATTAAATGTTTGTGGTTTAATAATTTAGCATTATTGGCGGTGTATTAATTATGCCAGTTACAATTACTACCGACCTATGCACATATGTACACTTATTCACTCGTGCCTTCATTTCCACTATTCACTCTTGCCTTCATTTCCACTATTCACTCTTGTTTCCATCTACTCACACATGTCATTGATAATTGCATTCTCTGAATTATTTGGTTACTCGAAAATTACCATTATGTACTGCAAAACAAAGTTCAACACGGGAAGTAAAACAAATTACGTTTTTGAATATTTTCCAAGCGTTTTCCCAACTCAATGTTAGTAAAACTGTCGTTCGCCAGCTTGTTGCATTGTTCGCCTTTACTGTTTAATGTTACACTCCACCCGCATATCTACAACATTCTCTGCGCATCGTCATTGACACGGATACTAACTGTTGAAATCTTTATTTCGAAGTACTAACTCTTAAGCAATACTAACATTTATAAGGAAGAAGTATTTTTCAAATCGTACGATCTTACTAGATGATAAATCGTTAGTTTTTACAGCAAATTTAGAAAAAACCCAATGTGACTCGTCGCACGCATATCACTACCGTGCAAAACAACTTATCGCGTAATGGCGGAAGGAAAGCGACAGCGACAACACGGCGAATGAACACTTGATGAACTACATGGTTGCATATTTATGGTATTTTCTAAGCACACTTTCCTACTGTGAGGTTACATACTCAAGCCCTTGCTTTCAATTTGTTCATACATACTAGGTGTGTGCTATCAATTTTCGGACTATAGCCAGTGTTGCGATTTTTTGCTCTTGGGGCTACATTTAGGCCCAATTTCAGATGGCCTTCTTAAGTAGAGATTTTTGATTAACTTCCACTATTGGCTGTTTTAATATGAGATATGCAAACCTGTATTTGTACCAAACAACCAAGATTGATCGATAGGTTGTTTAATCAATCCTATCAAATCCCACCAAAAAACAATCAGCTGTTTAACACAAAATGTAAACAAACAAGCAAATGCAACAACAATTTCAAGGAACAATCAGCAGTGCTGCCAATTATCACAAAACTGAAAACGAAACGGCTAGGAAACTCATAGTTTATGAGTAATTTGTTAAGTTTGCAAAATTCAACGAGCATTTTTTATGATAT
>NW_023458758.1:99084-100056 GCF_013731165.1 Rhagoletis pomonella
ATATGAAACGTTTTTAAACAAGTATAAGTGCACAATATTAAGCTCTTTGAACCCACAGGAGTACTTTATTTATTATACGATTTATAATTTTACTACCCTATTCATAAAAAATAAAATAGATTTAAAGAGCAATATAAAGTGATATTTTCATACAAATTTTCTATTTATAAAGCTGCTAAGGTATTCTTTATTTTTTATGAATTTGGGTGTTATTGTTTAACTATAAGGAACCCGTTTAGAAACCGTATTGTTATGTATGCATGTATGGACAATGACCGAAACGAAGATGGCAGCACGTGTGAGCAACGTGTTTGCAAGATTATTAGAAAGGCAAAAATTATAAATCGCTATTTTAATTGCTATGTCATTATGCGTTTAATAGCTATTATGAGTAGCAGCCAGCACGCAGAAAGAAGTTCTGCTCAAAAATACTTCTGCTCCTTTTCATCGCAACACAGAAATAGAATTCTACTTTGTGAGGGATATAATCCCCAAGCGCGACCACAGGCCGCCTACGCAAAAGAAAAAGTTCTGCTAAAAATACTTCTGCTCCTTTTTTTCGCAACACAGAAAGAGAATTCTACTTTGTGAGGATTATAATCCCTGTGCGCGGCTGCAGCCCGCCTACGCAGAAAGAAGTTGTTCTCAAAAATACTTCTGCTTCTTTTCTTCGCAGCACAGAAAGAGAATTCTACTTTTTGAGGGTTATAATCCCTAAGCGCGGCCGTAGGCAGCCTACGCAGAAAAAAGTTTTGCTTAAAACTACTTCTGCTCCTTTTTTTCGCAACACAGAAAGAGAATTCTAATTTGTGAGGGTTATAATACCTGTGCGCGCCCACAGGCTGCTTCGTTCCTTTGCATCTTATATAGCCTACTCAAAAAAAAAGTTCTGCTCAAAAATCCCTCTGCTCCTTTTCTTCGCAGCACAGAAAGAGAATTCTACTTTTTGAGGGTTATAATCCCTAAGCGCGG
>NW_023458758.1:100066-102351 GCF_013731165.1 Rhagoletis pomonella
ACAGAAAGAGAATTCTACTTTTTGAGGGTTATAATCCCTAAGCGCGGCCGTAGGCAGCCTACGCAGAAAAAAGTTCTGCATAAAAATACTTCTGCTCTTTTTCTTCGCAGTACAAAAAGAGAATTCTACTTTTTGAGGGTTATAATCCCTAAGCGCGGCCGTAGGCAGCCTACGCAGAAAAAACTTCTGCTCAAAAATACTTGTGCTCCTTTCCTTCGCAACACAGAAAGAGAATTCTACGTAAGCACGGCCGCAGGTCGCCTACGCAGAAAAAAGTTCTGCTCAAAAATACTTCTGCTCCTTTTCTTCGCAACACATAAAGAGAATTCTACTTGGTGAGGGATATAATCCGTAAGAGCGGCTGCAGGTCGCCTACGTAGAAATAAGTTGTTCTCAAAAATGTTTCTGCTTCTTTTCTTCGCAACACAGAAAGAGAATTCTACTTTTTGAAGGTTATAATCCCTAAGCGTGGCCGCAGGCCGCCTACGCAGAAAGAAGTTATGCTCAAAAAATATTCTGCTCCTTTTCTTCGCAACACTGGAAGAGAAGTTTATAATCCCTACTTGCATAAAATTCATCAAAATTAAGTGCAAGTGTTTTTCGGAAATAACTCTTGAATTTTTTTAAGTATCTTGATTTCCGCTTTTGGATTTTTGTTATTGGCGTTAAAACGCGTCGATTGACACACCTCCTGAAATGTTTCATCAGTTTCGGCATGGTTCCGCTAAAGTGCTTAATCTTATCATAAAATAACAAATAAAATAGCGATTTACCGCCCTATTCACACAACACTGACAAAATTCATCGTATGACTACTGTCACAATTATTGCGCCTAAAACACAATATGTATAAACATTGAGGTTGTTTCGCCGTTGTCGCGTACTCAGTAGGTCATAACAACAACACTGACAATTGTCACCATACGAGAGTTTAAAATAAATTTGCGGCATAGTATTAGGAGCAGTAGTAAAGGCAATAGTCAGCCGCTGAGTTTTGTCAGTGTTGAGGGAATAGGGCGGTTAGTGTAAGAATGATAGAATACAAGATTGCGCCAATCGAGCTGAGAGCAACTGGCCGTGACGTCAACAAATACCAGAATGAGAGAGCAGGACGAACTCGACAAGAAAAAGAAGAAGCATCGAACAAGAGGCAGTATTGCCAAGTTGTGAATTTGAAAAAGCACCAAATTTTTATTGGTGTATTTCATGGACTTTATTTATTTATTTATTTATTTATTTAATTTAATTTATATGCATACATAATTTTATTGTAAGGATGCCGATTAAAATTAATAAAAACCAAGGTTTCTTGCTCGACGGTCGATTTCTCCTGGCATGATTGAAAGTGCTGCCACATATTTTGTTGTCGCTTATGATTGTCACTGTGTCATGATTTTGTTTAAATTTTTGTTAAGTTGCTTACCACACTTACGATTGCTATAAATTTTGCTTCCATTTTTTTAAGATTTTCAAATTTGGTGTCTTCAAACTAAAAACAAAAGCACCAAAAACGCACCAAGCACCAAACTCAAAAATTTTCGCGTATTGAATACCCACTAAATTTGGTGCGAAAAGCATTAAGTTGGCAATAGTGAATGTAATCAAAAGTATTTTATGACGTCACCGATTGGGTGGATGCTGTCAAATCGACGAAGGGATCGTGAATTTAGTGGAAAGTAAATGTTTGACAGATATGAAGTGAATAAAAATTTTTTACCAGGCAGGGCTAAAGAAAAATAAGACTGCAAGTATTAGCTTTGTTCCTTTACAGATAATTATTATTAATTTCTGCTGGAAAATGTTTCTTAACCCAAAAAACTAGCAGAAACTAACATCTCTCTGTCGTTCTTACGCTCTTTCTTTTTTGTATACCTAAAAGTGTGTTTGCATTGTTCAACTTTGCGTTCAACATTTGCGTTCAACTCAGCACAGGGTTGCACGAAAAGTTGAACGCGAACCTTGTATTATTGAATCATGATCTTGATAAATATTGGTGCTTTGACAGCTACATTTTCATTGGTGCGATAACTTCGTGGCGGCATCATTATTGATATCTTACTAATATTATAAATGTGAAAGTTTGTATGTTTGGATGTTTGGGAAATCATCACGCGGAAACGACTGAACGGATTTGCATTAAATTTTGTACGCAGATAGCTTATGGGCCAGATTGGTTAATAGGATATTTTTTTAAGAGTTGCCACCTGTTAAAAAGTTTCATTAAATTAATACGCGGAAACGACTGATTGGATTTGCATGAAATTTTGCAAGCAGATAGCTTATAG
>NW_023458758.1:102361-102850 GCF_013731165.1 Rhagoletis pomonella
CACAGAAATAAAAATTAACGGGGTGAAACCCGCGGGTGTAAGCTAGTAAATTATAATTTTGCATTTATTAGGTCATTTCCTTAGTGTTTTCCTGGCCGACCTGTGCTGGTATTGTAATTAAGACACACGTAAGTTACAACATATTATTTTGACTTCAGTGATGAACCATTCCATTTGCAGCATTCTCTGGTGAACTGCAGCTGCGGCCGAATTTGATTGTGTTTTTACTCTCTAGAAAATAATTTATGCAACCTCGCATACGTGGGTTTGCATTATCTTGATAGGCGGTTATGCATTTTGTTGATACACGGTTTTGTACTTTAAACGACGATATTTAATGTATGTACATATATATCACATATATTGACTTATGTAGATATGTATAGACAATTAATGATGTGTACATAATTTTTTTTATGTTGAAACTACATATGTATATAGTATGTTATTATTATTATTCGGTTCAAAAAAGTCCTATCTCAAATGAAA
>NW_023458758.1:102860-128123 GCF_013731165.1 Rhagoletis pomonella
ACTTTTGAAGAGGGCTGCCACCTGTTTGAAAGGTCTAACTCAATTAAGTAATACATAGAGTATATGAAATATAAAAATACCATAGTCAAGCAAAATAATGTTACGAAATCTTTAGTTAGAACTTTTTGAATGTTTGAAAAGGGTTTCCACGTGTTTAAAAAGTTAATTTCAAAATATTCTTCATTTCTAACCTTTATTTAGGAGGTTTGTCATGTGTTTAAACAATTTGATTCAAATAAGTTCATCAGTTTATTGAAATACATGTGTATCACAATCAGTGTTGGCAATGTTTAAAACACTTTTTTTAAACAAATGTTTTAATCATTGCCAACCCTGATCACAATGTCAGACGAAAGAGGTTTAAGAAGATTTTAGTTTGAGAATACTTTTGAAAAGGGAAATTCAAAAATGAGAAGTCCATATGGCCTTATTCATAAAAAATAAAGTAGCTTTAAAAAAGGTTTATAAACTGAGAAATGTATGAAAACGTCATTTTATAAAGCTCTTTAAACCCATTTTATTTTTTATTCATTTTTGGGCGTCTTACAGCCAATTTCACGAAAGCAATTTAAGTGGGAGATGATTAAATTTTTTTAATTTTATATGGAAATTGACAGAAAATAAAAAATCATTTTCCATTTAAATTGCTGGTGAAACCGGCTATTAACGCCATTCGGGTTCACTAGTTTTTATTATTATTTATATAAAATGAACACCTTACAAACATACATTTTCCCCTTTAAAAAGTCTTAGTACTAGGTTCTTTCCCTAAAAGTGTGTTTGCATTGTTCAACTTTGCGTTCAACATTTGCGTTCAATTCAGCGCAGGGTTGCACGAAAAAAAAGTTGAATGGCTAAAAATATCAAAATATGAAAAAATATCAAAATATTCGCCATAAAAAGGTGTTTGCATTGTTCAACTTTGCATTCAACTAATTCATTGCATTTCAACTAATCGCTTTCAACAAAGTTGGTCGCCAGCCAATATTTAGCCATTCAACTTTTTTTTCGTGCAACCCTGCGTTGAGTTGAACGCAATTGTTGAACGCAAAGTTGAATAATGCAAACACTGCTTAACAATCCGGACTGTATCCGGTAATTAGAAAATAAGCGAAAGTTTGTTCTCAAAAATGGAACATAATCCAGAAGTACGGGAACGCAAAAGACCACATTTCGTACCCAGAATTTGAGAAACAGCTTATTCGCGTTGTTTTTGTTTTTGCCACTTAAATGCAAACTCTTGGAAGTTGAATTTTTCTTTCACAAATTTTATTTTAAGAATATAAACATTGAAAATGCATTCACTATTCCTTAAAAGCACCAAGTAAATGCAGGCAACATGTAAACACAAAACAGCTGGTATGCACTGTGACGCTTTATCCATTTTTACCCGGAGAAAAAGTCCCGGCTGTTTCGGGCAGGAAGAAGAAGACAGTTACGTTCCAATTTTCGCTCTCTATTACCCATTTTGTTGAGTATTAGGTTCTTTCCCTAACAATCCGGACCGGATCGGATAATTAGAGAATAAGTGAAAAGTTTGCTCTCAAAAATGGAACATAATCCAGAAGTACGGGAACGCAAAAAACCACATTTCGTGTCCAGAATTTGTGAAACAGCTAGTGATGTGCTGAATTTTCGGTACCCAATACTTAAAAAAGATTTCGGTACCCAATACTTCCTTTTCGGTACCCGATACCGATTCTTTACATTAAACCTTCGCCATTATATGCATTTCAAGTTTAGAAAAAACTTTAATTACTAATTTATATGATATCGGCTAAAACACTTGAACTTATCGCAACAGAGAAATATTATTTGATCAGTTTTAATCTTAGTTGATCCAAGATTCAAGAAATACGCTTTTTCGGATGAAGAAGCCTTTCAGGGGGGAGATTCTGTAACCAATTAGCGACAAGTTTCGGAAATGCTTTTTTCAAACTTGTTTGATTTTTGACGCTTCACTTCCCAGGCAAAGCTCTTTTTGGCACATATTGCAATTCGCAGTTGACTTTTTTCTGTTGAAAAACTGTCAAATAGCACCCATGCAAACAGCCCGATGGACATTAAGGTAGACTGGAACTAGGCCTCACCAGCTATCCAACAAAAAGTATTCGGTAGTTTTAGAAATATAATATATTTTCAATTTCAGCATGTGCGATCATTCCCGGAAGATCAATCACGTTCAAAAATTCCGTTGGATAATTAAGTGCTTCATATGTTTCCACCAAAGCTTAATATCTTCAAAACTAAATTTGAAACACTCGCTGAAATCTAGCGAAGATATCATTGCAGCTGTTGAACACTTCAATAACTGCATCCAACAAGCTGCTTGGAGATCAACACCCATACTAAGCAAATCACAGTGCACAAGAATCCCTTCTCTTGTAAAAGAAAAACTGACCAAGAAACGCCAGGCTAGAAAGAAGTGGCAGCAGACTATACATCCCGAAGACAAAAGAAGATTTAATACGCTAACGAGGGAGCTCAAAGAACTCTTGCAAAAAGAACGCAATTCCCAACTTCATCATTATCTCAGTAACTTAGATGCAACAGCTGCCAGCGATTATTCCCTCTGGAAAGCAGCAACAAAATTAAAGAGGCCAACTCTGGCACAACCCGCTATCAGAATGGAAAACAACCAATGGGCTAAAAGTGATCTCGACAAAGCAAGCACATTTGCACGTCACCTAAAAAATGTGTTTGCTCCGCATGAAATTGAACCCTCTCCCAATACTGCACAAAAAGTAAGACAGACTCTCGAACAACCCTACCAAATGGACCCACCCATAAAAAAATTCTAAAAAGCTGAAGTTAAGGAAGCGATTAAAAAACTCAAAGCTAAGAAGGCTCCCGGCTACGATCTGATCACTGGAGAAATATTAAAACAGCTCCCGGAAGAAGGAATCACTTTCCTGACTTATATTTATAACGCAATTCTCTCATCTGGTTTCGTTCCACCTCAATGGAAAGTTTCCCAGGTAAAAATGATTCCTAAACCAGGAAAAAGTGCAGACAAAGTCGAGTCATATCGCCCAATCAGTTTACTACCCATCGCCTCTAAAACTCTGGAGACTCTTTTTCTCAAAAGATTGTTGCCAGTAATAGAACAAAGAAAGATTATCCCTAATCACCAATTCGGTTTCAGGAAAAAACACAGCACAATCGAACAAGTTCACAGGCTTGTAAACTGCATTCACACTGCATTCGAACACAAAAAGTATTATACAGCTGCATTCCTAGATATATCTCAAGCCTTCGATCGAGTATGGCATGACGGCTTACTTTACAAAATAAAGAGTACCCTCCCTATAAACTATTTTATCTTTATCGAGTCCTATCTCAAAGATCGATTTTTCTTCGTTAAGCAAGGCGAGGAGCAGTCTGAACTCTACGAAAGTTCAGCTGGTGTACCTCAAGGCAGTGTGATGGGTCCCATCCTTTACCTGCTATACACATTTGATTTATCATCATCCGAAGGAGCAATTGTTGGCACATTTGCAGACGACACTGCGATTCTCGCAATGGACACACTTCCACAACTCGCTTCGCTTAAACTCCAAAATGGCCTAAACAAAATAACACAATGGCTGAAAGATTGGCGAATTAAGCCAAATGGGACAAAGTCTGTCCAGGTTACGTTCTCCCTTAAACGAAAAACCTGCCCACCCGTAAAACTCAATAACGAGGATATTCCACAGCGTGATGCGACAAAATACTTAGGCATGCACCTCGACATCAAGCTTACGTGGAAAACTCATATTTTCACCAAACGCAAAGCACTGGGAATGAAGCTCAGAAATTTACATTGGTTACTGAACCCGAAGTCTCAAGTCTCACTCGAGAGTAAGCTCTTACTCTATTCATCTGTTTTAAAACCAGTATGGACATACGGAATACAATTATGGGGCTCTGCAGCAACCTCCAATATAGAAATACTCTAAAGATTCCAATCAAAAACCCTTAGAATTATTGTGAACGCTCCGCTCTATGTCACAAACAACCAAATACACCGTGACCTGAAAATCCCTACTGTTGCTTCCGAAATTAAAAAGCACGCCCTGGTGTACCAACAAAAAGTTCATGATCACCCAAATCCTCTTATTTCTACACTCACTTCTCATACAGTGTCATTCCAGCGACTTAAAAGGAAATCAATATTAGATCTCTAATAACATTGAATACCTGCGAATAGAATATGGTTGCGCCACTGGGTGTACTCCATACATGATTATTTTCTTATTTATTATTTAAGTTTCAAATATTGCTTAATGTTAAAAGAACAAACAGATCGCAATAAAATATATGAGTTCAAAAAAAAAAAAAAAAAAAAATATGTTTCCACAATGGTGTTTATCGACGTATATATTATTTCCTCACTTTGAATGTTGTTTCCTCGCCAGCTACCAAGGCATATTCAACAAGGTAGAAGTGACAATTCAGTCGAGCTCTCTCATACTTGACTGTAATGTCAAAAAATGTAAACAATTAACCCTTTGTTATGCATTTACCATATTTGATAGAACTCAACATCTTTGAAATGAAAGTTTTTGTAAATATGAAAATATTTAAAATCTCATTAGAATCAGCTTCATTTTATTTATTCAATTTTCTGTTTAATGTAAATGTGGAAATGCGTACTTACACAAAATTACATACTAAATGAAACACACTCATTTATAAAATCGTTTTGAAAATTTTCTTGCTTTTACTATCCCAATGTTTTCGAGCATTTATTTTTTTATTCAAATACTTAATTCTAAAGTATATTAGACATTAAAAAAAGTTTGATTCTTCTAAATTTACATCAGAACTTAACTTCAATAATTTAGCTATTAAATTTTTGCTATTCGAAATTTCGTTTCCATTAGATTTATTAAAAATTACCTTCAGTTTCTTTATGTCAACAAGGAATACTGATTTAGGTTTTATCAGACCACTATTTGAAATTTGGCCTATCCATGTACATATGTATATGAAAGGGAGATTTTCTTTTCATATTCGGTATGATAAATCCTGCACCTGCGACCAAACGCGTCCACTTAGAAATACTCGGCTGCGATAGACAACAAATAAAGTCACGACCACACGTGAAGAGTCTCCTAATGAAACATCGCAGCAATTTGCCCACCGTTGTCGCTTCACTTGACAATTCGAAGGTTTAAAATAACGCACAAGTTTGTTGTCCAGGCTCTTGACAAACACAACGCACCGCTCGCAATTCCTTTTCATTTTATTATGTATTTAAAATCAGTCGCACAGCTCACAATTGAAAATTTATATAAAAAAAAAAATTTGAATAGTATAGGGTTAAGAGTTGACATTTCAGTCGCAGTTCAAAAGAGAGAAATGTCGAAATCACTTCTACCTTGTTATGCCTTGCCAGCTACCCAACAAAAAGTATTCGGTAGTTTTAGAAATATTGGCGGTACCCTGCGGGGCTTTGCTGTGGCACACCTATTTTCAACTTCAGCATGCGGGATCATTCCCGGAAGACTAATCGCGTTCAAAAATTCCGTTGGATAATTAAGTGCTTCGTCTGTTTCCACAACGGTGTTTATCGACGTATCCTTTATTTCCTCAGTTTGAATGTTGTTTCCTCGACAGCTATCCAACAAAAAGTATTCGGTAGTTTTAGAATTAATGGCGGTACCCTGCCAGGCTTTGCTGTTGCACACCTATTTTCAATTTCAGCATGTGGGATCATTGCCGGAAAATTGATCGCGTTCAAAAATTCCGTTGGATAATTAAGTTCTTCATCTGTTTCCACTACGGTGTTTATCGACGTATATATCGTCGTTTAAAGTGCAAAACCGCGTATCAACAAAATGCAAAACCGCGTATGTGAAGTTGTAGAAATTATTTTCTAGAGCGTAAAAACACTCATATTTCAAAATGGTTCTCTTTTTTTACAAAGCAATCGCATTTCTAGCTAGTATATTTCGGGACGAATGGATAAGGATTGAGCCAAGAGCTTGTGTGAGAAAATCCAATTTTTGGCAGCCAATGTTAGTTACGCGGTTTTGCTGAATGACGATACGCGGTTTTTTACTTTAAACGACGATATTATTTCCTCACTTTGAATGTTGTTTCCTCACTTTTTCATACCTGAAAACGGATTATAACCTACTTAAGAAATACCTCAGGACAAGAAAGGCTGAAGGTCTAGCATCTATGAATATTCACAAAGATAAATAAAAAAATGATTATAATAAATTTAGCAGTTCACGAAGTTCTAAAAGAGTTTTTTAAAAAACCAAGACAAATTTGAAGTCTTCGTTTCATTGATTTATAAGTAAAATAATTCTTTTAAAAAGCAAAAGTGTTTATCGTTCCCGTCGCAATTGTGTTTAATAATAATAATAATAATAATAGATTGACGCTTACACGTATGTTAATGTTTGGCCGAGCTTCTCCTCCGATTTGTGGCGTACGCCTTGATGTCACGCAAAGAGGAGGGACCTACAGTTTTACGCCGACTACGAACTGCGATCGTATTTTTATGAGAAGCTGTAAAGAAAAAACCTTCTTTCTATATTTTTTGGCGATGTTGCTTTGACCAGGGCTTGATCCCAGGCCCTGCGGTGTGGTAGCGCGCACTGCTAACCACTCCACAAGAGCAATTGTATTTACCCGACCGAATTTTCCGACTGGAATGAATTAGCTGTTCGCCACCCGTTAGCCTAGGGATGCCCAAATCAGCACATATGTGTCGCGGGCGACTGCGCGTGCAAAGGGGAAAACGAAGTCAACAGAATAGTGAGATTGTATGTGTGACAATGATGGAAAATTAGTGTGCATTGTGCCATTTTCGGCATTTGCGGAAGCAGCCGGCACCTTCAGCACAATCGATTAATTTTCGGCACTATATTTGCGTAACTCAATGCAACTAATAAATATTTCTTTCGGATCCGCAATTAAAAATATTTTTTTTTACATTTAATCGTATGTGCTTAAACTGATAAATGATATAAACATAGAAACGCAAGCAGAAGAACCTCGCTTCCACATTCTGCATATGCGCTTAACATTTTTGTTTAAACAAATTTGTCGAAATTTCATCTCTAAAGCAAATATTAAATATCATTTAGTATATACTTTAGATTTAAATAATCATTTTTAGTGGTGGGCGAGTCCGAGATGTTTAAATGATCGAGATAGTACATTCGATTCGCGCAGATTTGTGAGAACTTTTTTCGTTGAAGGTGTTGCACTTTTTCTTCCATACTGAAATTTTTGTTCATCCAATTTGTATAAAGAAAATGCAAAAAAATATTAAAAATCAACATGAATTCTTAGCTGCACTTTCACTTTATAATACTAAAATTGAATCGAGTATAAAACTGCATACCGTCAGTTGGTGTCGAACACTCATGCGGTGAGGATGTGATCGTGCTTTTATTGATATTATTGCCGTCAACAAGCATTTTCGTAAAAGCGCTAGCACAACCTCAACAACAAAGTTATTATTAATGGATAAAAGAGACATCTTTTTGGATTCGGTAATAAGTTTTGACATTTTAATAGCATTTCAAGTGCTACTCACATATTGACACGATTTTAACATTTATCTTATTATGTATTTTTTTTTTTATAAAAATACAGTTTATACTTAATAAAGTGCCGTAAAAATCCAAGGTTCAATCTTTTTGCAACATTAAAAAAATCAACACACTTTCGTAAAAATTTCGAGCTTTTTAATTAGATTTCCTAGAAATATTTTGAGTGTGCAGTTTTGTAGCCCATTCAGTTTTAATATAACAAAGTCTTTTAAAATTTTTTTGATGAAGCAGTTGCTCATTTTCTCCATATAAAAAAATCGTCGAACACACTTCGTATGGAAAAAATTACTCATATCGTCAACAAAAAATAAATAAAAAATTGCCAAAAATCAGCGGTAAGTCTCAGCTACTTTAAACTTACAATTTACTATACTAAAATTTAAAACCTCGAAATTTTTAAGAAAGCTTGTAGATTTTTTTAATGTTACACAAAGTATTAAACTTGGATTTATGCAGATTTGTTAAAGAACAAATTACATTTTTATAAAAAGATAAATAAAATTTAAAAAAATAATAAAATAACTAGTAAAATCTTATCAATATGTGAGTGCCGTAAAGTTTTTATATTAAAGAAAATCTCTTGTTTTAATTAACGAAGACATTGTTTCTATACGAAGCTATATGAAGCAAATATGAAATATAGGTATATCCATTTACTTAAATGTAAAGGGATTAAGAATTAAAGAGCTAGAAAAGATTTGAGTGTTTGGTACAAAAAGTATTTTTGATGTTGAAATTGTGCTTAAAATCGGCAAATTGTACTTTTGTACTTTTTAAAATTAATTGTACTGAAAAAAGTACAATTGTACTTAAAATATCAACACTTTCACTGGCGTGACAAAGCATGGTGTAATGAAGTGAAGGTGGCGCATCTCCGAAACCGCTACTTTGGTTTCGCCGACGTTAACGTTTATGGCAATACGTAAACAAACTTTTTGTTTAGAAACAAGTGCAAACGTATTGCAAACGTATTGTGTACTTTCAAGTGAGAAATCGAAGTAATTCGTGCGTTCTAAAGTAAAAAAACGTTTTATTTGTAATAAAAACTTTATAAAAATGTCGTGTCGTGTGTTGAAATGCAGCAGCCGTAGGGGTAAAGCCCCCAAATGCATTTTTTTTTGTTTCCCCGCGACGACGCCTTGGCTAGAAAGTAGGTAGAGTCCTGCCGGCAGGAGAAGCCTTACAATTTAGACACAAATTACAAATTGACCACAAATTACAAATGAAAATCGGAGGTAAGCAAGCATCGACCACTTTCTGTAGGAAAACATGCGTTGCGACAAGATATTATCACTTTTTCGGCACCTGCAATACAAACACAAAAATTCTAAATAGTTAATTAATAAGATCTATTCTTTTGAACACATTTCAAGAGTGGTTGTATATTTTTTGTTAACGCTGTGCTTAATTTGCTATATTCTAAGACGGCTTGAGAAATTGGTGAATCGTGAAGAAAACACGTTTTCTCACTGCAAATTCACAGCTGTCAACTCATTGTTCTTCGCCATATTCTTTGTTCACCCATTGCCACAAATGTCACTCTGCGGGAATGCGCAATCTTGTATTCTATCGTTCTTGGTGACAAAGTACTTGCTGCAGCGATGCCAGATTTGAGCGTACCCAATTTTTTACTCATGCGAGGGATTTGGGTATTGGGCATTTTACAAGCCTATTAGGAACTATACATATCTGTGTTCGTATAGAATAGTAGCTTATGTCGGAAGACTGGCTTTAGTATAATGAACCATTCGCAGCATAGGATTGCGAAAGACTCACTGGCGCCGAGTCGTTGAAGAACTCTTGGAAAATAAACATAAAAGAGGCAGTTGCGATGCTAGCAAGTCAATATTCGTATAAAGTCTCATAAAAAAATTCCTTGTAGTTTAAAGAATATAGGAAATGGTACATTTTACTAAAGCCAGCCTCCCGGCATAACCTACTATTTCATACGAACACAAATATATTCGTCTACAAATAATGTTGATTCTTTTAATTAAGTCCTAAGATAAGTTTGTGAATCTTATCAGTGTTCTATGTAAGAACCAAAAATCAACCCCTTCGCCAATTAGAACTTTTGCTTTAAAAGAAAAATATACATAGCGCATTTACTCAATACTTGGTCTGGCATCACTGTTTGAGCATTGATGTGCTCAGCTTACTGTTGCCAAGGTCGTGCATTTTGCACTAAATTTAGTTCTTTTGGGAAACCAAAAAGCCACAATAATTGGAATTCAATGCTTGGTGCGTTATTTAGTGATGCTTTTTTTAATTTAAGCACACCGAATGCATAGGTACATATGTATGTATGTATACACTATACACTAATATTCTACATTAAGATGGAATTCATTTACTGAATAAAATGTGAGGAATAGGTAAATTAAATATGTTTTGCGTTGTTATAAAAGTATTGAAATTAATTTATTAATAAAAACGTGAGGAAATAGATATGTATATACACTTTTTACTGAATCAAAAAAATTATTAAACATGATAATAAAAACTTGGCGCTTTTGTTTTGGAAAAATTGGCCTTTTCTGGTGGCCTGATGCCACACTGGCTCAGTTGTCGCAAAAGTACACATACATAA
The DNA here is from genome assembly GCF_013731165.1 of Rhagoletis pomonella. Lineage (NCBI taxonomy): Eukaryota > Metazoa > Arthropoda > Insecta > Diptera > Tephritidae > Rhagoletis > Rhagoletis pomonella. The sequence goes on from NW_023458758.1 coordinate 113,010, forward strand.
ACGCATTTTTACTTGAAAATAAGTATGTAGTGGTTAAAATGTATACGTTGCCATCTCCGTACAGCTCACATCACCTCGCCTAGCACGCTCGCGTGCTCGCAGTTTGCCCGCGACGTCGACTGAGTGCACCTCTGCTGTGCATCCCTGTGGGGAAAATCTCTAGTTTTAAACTGGTGCGCTTCTACTACATTTAGAACCACTACTAGTTCATGATAAATCTCTTTTGCATGCCAACGACTGGCGAATTTAACACAGCGATGTCATAGGAATTGGAAATTGTCCCCCGCTGCATTACCTTTTCTATAGTTCAGAACCAGTCCTAAATTCAACACATGGGATCTAGTTCGCTTTGCACCCCATTTTCTATAGTTTCGAACCAGTTGTAAACGAAAAAAGTAACAAGATGTTTTCTTTTTGGGTTACCAGGGTAGCAATTTTTAATTCGCCCCTATTCCCGTTGGCGTTGTCGTTTTAAAACGAAATAAAAACGACAAGTTGGCATCACCGTTGGCGTTATCGAAGTTTATCGGAAATATATCGGTATTCTCCATTTTGAAACGAAGATAGGAACGCCATACAAACATTCGTCAACTGTCGTCCGCATTTTTTAGAACGAAAGCGAAAGGATTGCGATTTTAATAAAGTTAAAATGAAAATTACTACCGTGCAGCAATTTGAGGTTTTAGTTTCCGAAATGGAAAAGAATCCCGCATACGCCAATAGTTTTAGGAAGGGCATAAAACCTCTAAACTTCGATAGTTTTTGGAACGTGGTTGCGGAAAAAGTAAATCCTTTTGGACCTCCAGTTCGTGATGGAGACGGTTGGCGCTAAGTAAGTAAAATTATGTTAGCAGTAAATATTACTTAAAACTAACGATTATACAATTATACTAAAGGTATGGGAGGACTTGAAATTCAAGGTTAAGAAAAAACTTGTCAAAAACAAAACCGAAGCGAGAGCAACAGGAGGAGGAGCCAATAGACAAATTCAACTGTCACCACTGGAAGAAGCGGTTGCAAATTTGTTGCAGTTTGAGCAGCAAATAAATCCAAAAGGGAGTGAGTTGGGTTTTGTTGAAGATACCGAAATTGATGCGTTGCTGGACCTTGATGAAAAAATACAGGCAAATATAGAAAACGCTGAAGAACATGTGGTCGAAGACTATGTGGAAGATGAAACACCCACAGTTTCAACAAGAGTGCGATCTTCAAGAAGCACAAACCCTCAGAAAAAGAAAGAATAGAGCTGTTGAGGAAGCAGACCGAAATACAGGAAGTGCAGTGCGACCATTTACAGTCCATTAAGGGATACATGAAAGATATTTCCAGATACCAAAGAAAAAGGAATGAGATAGAAGGAGAACGCCTAAAAATTTACACAAGGAAGGCACGTAAAGAAGCAGAGCTTTTGGAGCTGGATGCTGCAGTAAAAAGAAAGAAGTTGGAGTTATTGGAGAAACAATTAAGTTCAAATATGTAATTTATTTCATTTGAATTTTTATTTATTTTTTATGAAGTGTTTTTTCTTTTTTTACTTTAAGTATGTATGTATAGCATGAATTGAAAATAAAACTTATAAAGACAAATTGTTTTTAATCACATCTCTTATTCTGGAAGCCTCTGAGCTACCGCCTGCCTCATTTTCATTAATAATGGCAGAATTTTTTGCTTCTTCGAAAGGCGTTTGTAGATCATCTTCAGGAAAGTATGTATTGTAGTGAAGACAAATATTGTGAAGAGCAGCACAAGCGTTTACGATTTTAGTAATTTTTTGGGGATCATAGTGTAACTCACGCGCTCCAAGGAGGCATCGAAATCGCGATTTGAGCACTCCAATCACCCGCTCAACAATATTTCTTACTTTGGAATGAACGGAATTGTAGCGGCTTTCCGCACTGTGTTCAGGCGATGATCTATAAGGTGTCATTAGAAATGGTTCTAATAGGTAACCACCATCGCCTAAAAACTTGTATGTAAAACTCATTTCAATATTATTTGTAATTTCATACCAAGACCCACGAATTACGTTCACCAGCTTCATATTTTTCTTGTAAAAACCTTCTTACAGGCCAACCTAATATTACCGGCGTGAATTTTTCTACGCACGCACGCAAGTTCTTCACATTTGAGTAACCGAAATAAAATTGCGTGCGTGATTTTTCAGAGATGCATTTCTGTCCAATTTCAGAAGTTGAGCAAAATTTGAGCATAAATGCAGAATAGCTTCGATACGTACGGGGATCGATAGAGAACATTGAGGTGAGTATAACGGTATATATCTTTTCTTGCGGAAACAAAAACTACAAAAGTTATTAAGGGTCAAAGTTCAAATTAAACTATTTTTTAAATAAAAAATTCTTAAAAAGTAATATATGGATCTTAAAAGTTTTGGCCTCAATCGATAGCAAATTTAGTTCCCTTTAATTTGATATACATACTTTATATATGCCTTGTTTAGTTTTCACAAAAATCTAATTAATGTACGCAGAAAGGAATTCCGCTTCCCTTCTGCGGCAACACAGAAAGGAAAATTCTACTTAGGGAGGATTATATTTATATCAAATTAAAGGGAATCAAATTTCCTATCAAACGAGAATTTTTAAAATCCATGCATTCGTTTTCAAAAAATTTGGATTTAAAAAATTGTTTAATTTGAACTTTGAGTCCTAATAACTAATGTAGTCGTTATTTCCGCAAGAAAATAAATATACCGTTATACTCACTTCAATGATCTCTATCGATCCCCATATGTGTTTTTTAATTTGAGAATCGAAGCTATTCTGCATTTTTTCCAAAATTTTAATTCATTGTCGCGCCAAAATGTCATAGAGCACAGACGTCAAATCGAAATGTCACGCAACACAAATCTTGGAATTTGAGTTAGCTTTTTACGCACGCCGGTCAATTTCGGTTGGTCCCATACAAGATGTATATGCATGAGAAATTTTTGACAGTAAACTGCCGGCGTGCGTGAATATTAGGTTGGCCTGGTATTCCAAATTAAGGAATCGTGTCCAGAGCCTGGATGTCTGGCGTCTACGTATCTGATACGCATTTTATGATCACAGATCTAATACAAAAAAGAATAAATAGTTAGTAATCACTTCCATAAATTACATTCATTCAAGTATTTACAATCATTGCATTTACGCTAAAGAAACCTTTTCTGTTGTAATACAAATGTTGAGAGCTTTTGCAAGGACCAATTATTTTAATATGCGTCCCGTCTACACAGCCAATGATTCCAGGAAAACCAGTTCGTTCAAAAAAACTTCGCTTGCACTCCATCGCCTCATCTTCCGACATTTGGAACTTAACCCAGTTTTGGCAGATTGTACTTTCCATCGCGTCTAACACCTCGGATAAAATTTTGCTTACCGTGGGTTGGGCCAACGACAAATTAAAGTCATTTCCAACGCTAAGCTGATATGACCCTTGCGCAAAAAACCGCAAAGCAGTTGCCAGTTTTATTGTTGGCGTAATGGCAGACTTTCGCGTGTTGCGTTTTAGTTTCGGGCGGATTTGCTCTAGCACGTATTGAAACGCAGCTTTGTTTAGTCTAAATGTGTTCACAAATCTAAAAAATATGCACATATGTACATGTACGTAGATATATAAATAATTTACTTAAATACATTTTATTACATTGTATCTGGAAGTGTAAGTACATTTATGCTATGTCGTAACCTATTTATTATTTATTTATATTGTTCACTTCATTGTCCTCACTTGAACTTGAAAAATAAAATTCCGTACTCGTCATTCTTTAATTTCTCGTTAATATAACAAAATTCAAAATTCAGTGTCAAAACTAACAACGCAAAACACTGCAGCGCTGCCATACTTTATTAATTTTAATTTTTTGTTTCCCATAACTTTTCTCCGTCGTTTCAATATACTTCAAGAATGCGAATTTAGGAACGAAGCGACGATAAAAACGACAACGACATAGAAACGATAATTATAACGACAACGCCAACGGGAATAGGGCCGATTATTTGCGGAGAAATGTATTTTCAACCTGAAATCAAATTTGTTTGAATGAATATAAATTAAATTGTGCATTTGAAAACACGTTTATATACCTTTGGCTGTAGCTGAATTTGCAGAGGTTCTGACTGTTATTGGTTATGTTCCAGAAGGTCCCACAATGTTAAGATGTTTACACAAATATTAGTTTTGTATTACTAAACTATGAAAAAGCATCTGCGACGTGCAGACTGAACACGTATTTGAACGAAAAACCCGCCAAGCAAAAATCTATTTAAAGTAAACAAGCCCCCGCTGCATCCCTTTTTCAGTAGTTTCGAACTAGTTCAAAATTCGCCAGATGAGATCTACTTCGTTCCGCATCCCTTTTTCTATAGTTTTGAACCAGTTCTAAATTCCGTGCTCCGTGCTCCGTGGTCTAAGAAATCTGCATATTTCTTTATTATAAAAACCACATGCATTGCTTTTGGTAGTTAAGTTGAACTTGGTATTTGGGCAAGATCGTACTTTACTCAATAAGCCATGCGTTAAGCAATCCTCTTACTAGGGCCTGACCCTGTGGCTTATTTACTGTTATAGCGAACAATGATTGGTGACGTTTAAATAAAAAAGCATTTTTTGATTCGCTGGGCTGTTAATTTATATGGGATAGTATAATTCGAATCACATGTTTAAAGTCTATTAACTATGTACATATTTGTATTGCGGCAGCCAAATAATTCTTTTACTATTAGGCGAGACCATTAACTAACCCTTCATATGTACATATATGGGTTGTGGACTAGCATCACAACTGCTCTAACTTTTAAGGCGGATTCACCGTTCGTGTCCGGACACTTTTTGTTAGTATTTTTACGCGGAATGATTTCTGGGCTATTTTGTGATCCCGCACAGTGATGCCAGATTGTGGGTAATTTCCCTTGTGAAGTGGACGCGTTCCACTTCCATAATTGCGGGGGCATACCTGCAACCTCCGCGCTGTGTGGAGCCCTAGCGCTCCGCTGCCGTGTTGCTTACTGCGGGACCTTTGTAGGTTGCGGGAACTCGTCTCGCACACTCCCAAGCTGCTGCTGGTACCTTTGGTGGTGTCTGAACGGGAGTCGGGATGCCCTGCTAACTCCAACAAAATATATTCCCGGATATTTGCAAAAACACGACTGATCGCTTTTAGGGTACGCGGAATAATGCCGCCCATTTTATTTTTCATTTTATCTTTAACTTGTATTTACTTTATTATTACTTATTTTATTTATTAAAAGTTATTTAATTGGCAAAGTATCGTATTTGTAAAATAAAATTGAGTAATTATTTTCGTAAATAACTTATGAGGCTATTTGATTGAATTTTACATAAATACATATTAATTGCTTATGAAAAATGGAATTAAAATTTTTTTTGTTTTAATATTTGTATTTAGATTTTCTGAGTTATATTTTTAACAATGTATGAAAAATGCTTTCGGTTTAATAAATTCATTTAGTATTTTGGAAAAAAAATCTTATATTATAATTTTGTGGAAAAATATATTGTAAACACTTATAATGGTTAGTTTTGTTTGTTTGTTTTTTCTTTTGAGCTAGATTTCATATTGAAAATTTGTACATTTCAGATTATTATTTTTTTGTTTTGTACATTTTTGTTTTTGTTTATAAGGTAATAAAGTGAAAGTAATTATACATATGTATATAATTATAGAAGACATTTTTTTTTTATTTTATTTTATGAATTCTATTTTTGTGTACTGTTTTTTCTTTGTTTTTCGCTTCATCAAAAATTGTGACGTTTACACCGTCAATTTTTGTTATAACGTATGGCCCTTGGTATATGTTTTCATGCTTATTGCGTGGTTCTTTTTGAACAAGAACCCTGTCATTAACGCTAAATTGATAACGGACGTTTTATTTAAATACGCTCGTAAATATTCATTAAAAACTCTGTGGTTACGTTCGATAGTACCCACAGTTTCATGATGGTGTGCGGTTGAAAAATCGTGTTTAACCTTTAAAAGTTTGGTTAATTCAGTGAAAATTTCATTTTTAAATTCGGTGCCTAAGTCTGATTTAATGGAATTCATTACACCGTAAGTTAAGACAAAACTTTCGAAAATGGCAGATGCAATCGTTTTAGCGTTTTTATCTGGAACAGCTACTGTTACTAAATACTTTGTTAAATCGCATATAATGGTAATTGCGAACCTATTACCACTACTCAACTCTGGTAGGGGTCCTAATGTGTCGATTACAATGATATCAAATGCTTTGCAAGGTGTTGGCGTTAAAACAAGATTTTCCTTGTTTTTAGGTTTAACCTTGTTTAATAAACATTTTGAACAATTTTTAACAAACTTGGATACATCACGGGTCATATTTTTCCAGTGATACTTTGTACGTAATTTTGCATAAAGTTTTTTAATTCCGCAGTGTCCGCCTGTTATAGGGTCATTATGGTAAATGGTCATTAATTTTAACTTTTTATCGTCGTCAGTTACGGTTTCTACCGGTTCTGTTAAGATAATTTGTAAAAATTTTAAAATATTGTTACCGCTGGTTTTTAAATTTGAAATAGAGAAATTATTGAAAAATATATCATCTTTTGGCCATTCTACTTGCTTAATATTGCGATTGCCGGCTTCAGCATCAAGCCTCAAAAGTAACTCGTCTAAACAAGTTGTTTCGTTAACATTCGCAAAATTAAGTAATTCTTGTTTTTTGTATTTTAAATGTGCACATATTTGAATATTTGAAATTTTGTTATCTTTATCGTAGCGAAAATGCGTTACTATTCGCGGTATATATTTAGAAAAATTATATGAAAATTTATCGTAAACTTGTACTGTAGGGTTGTCCGTTTAGTTGTTTTCGTTTTGTAATTCTATTGTTTTTGTCATTGATCGCGTTTTCATAGCTAAAACATGTTTTGTAGAGTCTTTTAGTTCATTAATGGAAATGCGTGAAAGTGCGTCTGCTCCAACGTTTGCTTTGCCTTTTATGTACTCAATAGTGAAGTCGTATTCTGACAGTTCTAGGCGTATTCTAGCAAGTTTTGAAGATGGGTCCTTCATGTTAAAAAGATAAACTAAGGGTCGATGTCAGACTTCACCTTAAAGTGAGTGCCGTAAACATAAGGTCGAAACTGCTTAATAGCAAAATATATAGCTAAAAGTTCTAGTTCAATAATAGGTTTATTTTGTTCTGCTTTGTTGAAAGATTTAGAAGCGAACCATATTGGTAAGTCGTTGCCATTATGATTTTGGCTTAATATAGTTTCACAAGCGTTGTCCCATAAGAAGATTTTTTCGACTCAGTCTATTTAAAGGTACTGCCAGCGACGCAAAGTTAGGTATGAAGCGTCTATAATAATTTGCAAACGCAACGAATCGACGAACAGCGTCTTTATCTGAAGGTTTTGTATACTTTTTTATTGCGTTAATTTTTGAATCGTCTGGCAGCAGCTGAGCACTAAAAATGTTATCTCAGAACGAAGAAAATTGCATTTTGTTGGGTTTAGCTTGAGATTAAATTTTCTACATGTTTCGAACACTTTAGCCAGGTTTTTTAGATGATGAGTCTCACTGCAACCTATAACTATGACGTCATCAACGTATAGAAAAGCTTGATTTGGAGAAATGCCTGAAAAGGCTATTGACATCATTCGAGAAAAAGAATTCGGTGCTACATTTAAACCGAATGGTAAAACTTTCCAGCGAAAAGCTCCCTTGTCAGTGCTGAAAGATGTTATATCTCGCGAGTTTTTATGCAATGGAATTTGATGGAAACCAGAAAACAGATCTAAAGTCGAAAAGTATTTTGCTCGACCAAGGTTGTCTAATATGTCGTCCACACGTGCTAGTGGAAATTTGTCAGCGATAAGCTTTTTATTAACCGCCCTAAAGTCAACGCACATGCGGTACGATTTTTGGCCGGATGGATCTTTTTTTGGTACTAAAATTAATGGACTGTTATAATTAGAGGAGCTTGGTTCGATTAAGTCATTTCGCAGTAAAGTATCGACTTGTCTATTTATTTCTTCGCGTGGTGAGTATGGCAATCGATAGTTTTTGATATAAACGGGAGTCTTGTCATTCAGTCAAAGTTTCTGTTCGTAAAAGTTGTTGAGTGTCATACGGTCTGTTTTTAAGGCAAATACATCGGCGTATTGTAAACATAATTCAAGCAATTTGTTTTTAGAATATTTTGGCATTTGTTTTTGTAAAATTGACTTTAGTTCCTCTAAACGTTTTGTCTCTTGGGAAGTTTCGTTTATTTTGTAGACATTATAGTTACTTATATCCTCAGCTTTGATGTTATAGTTACGAACGTATTTTACCTCGTCCGTAGTATTTATTACTTTTAAAATTGGATTTGTTGTGTCAACGACACATTTTTATGTAAAAACACCAGAGCAAAGCTCGTGAGAGTCTACGAAAACAGGGTTTTTGGAATTAGTCAATTTAAATAAACGAAAAACTTCACATCTTGGAGGAATTACTAAAGTGTCGGTGTTTGAACCGTGTAAAATTGCTATTTTAGTGCTTTCTGTCCCGATGCCGATAGTTATACTGTCATTTGCGTAGTTAATAATACATCTGTTCGTCTTTAAAAAGTCCTTGCCTAGTATGCCGTCAGAAGGTATATTAAAACTGTCATCTACATCGTGAAGAGTATGCGGAATAAAAAAACTTGATACAACCAAGTTTGTACTTACAGTTCCCAATGTTGTAACCGTTTCAGTTGTTACACCAGTGATGTTTATGGTATTGCTACTGTTAATTGCTGAATTTCTTTCTAAACTGGAAATCTTGATTAAAGAGATGTCTGCCTGTGAATCTACCAGAAACGAACATAATTTGTAAGAATCGGTACAATTTAATTCAATAAAATCTGAATAATTAAGATTCAAGCAGTAAATTGATTTTTCAGGGGTAACTACGTTTAATTGCTTAGCTCCTGCTCCCCCAGTGTTCGCTCCTGAGGGGCATCGGCGTTTAAAAATCGAACATTAGAAGTGTTTCTAGAATTTGAACGAGAAGAGTTATTTCTGTTGCTTGCCGAACGATTGCTTCTGCTATTTCTGTAATTATTTTGTCTATTGTTAAAATTGTTACTTCTATTGTAATTATTTTGATTATTATTGTGCCTTGTGTTATTGCCATTATTGTGCCTATTTGTATTGCCGTTATTAAATCTGAAACTATTGTTGTGATAGCCATAGTTGTTATGCCCTCTAAAACCTCCTCGAAAACTATTTGGTCTATTTGCCCGTGACCTAAAAGATAACACCTGCCGCTCTTTGACTTCGTTATTGTGTTCTACAATCATTTTTGCGACTACATCTTTCGAATCCGTAAAAGTGGTTGATGCAAAAATAGATTTTACTAGTTCTGAACGACTGTTCAGCCTGCAAACATTTACTGTCTGCTCTACCGCTAACTCATGGGCTTTTGCTTGAGTCATACCAAGGCACATAAATACAGGTAGAAGCCAAAATGACATTGCTCTCATGAGAACCAAACCTTTAAACTTCAACTTGGTTTTCTTTTATTTCCTATATTTCGTTACGCTTTAAATGTCATGTCGCTTGAGATTTGTTTTTTTTTTGAATATTCGTTAAAAACAAATTTGAATTAACATTTGAATTTTTGTAGTGTTGTGCGGCTTATACTTAGTGCATGTGTTAAAAATGCAGCACCTGAAGCCTTGTTTTTATGTGGTGTTAAATATAAATCAGAGGCCACTAATTTTTTAACGTACCTCAATGTCCTTAGCGTAAGAAGCGTTGGGAAAGCAGCTGTGGGGTAGAGCTGCAGCGAAATACCTTGCTGTGCGTTAAACATTTTAAAGCAGCAGATTTCATAAATGCACCGGGAGGTACAAAAGGCACGTTTGATGCCAAGTGCTGTTCCTATGACCCTTATGCCGGAAAGTCCCTCCAACAACACTGCAACTCATAAATCAAAGACAGAAAACAACAAACAAATTAACAAATTTTAACTAAAGAAAATAAATAAATACAATTAAACTTCAAATTTACTTAAAAACGTCAACCAGTGAAATGGAATTTTTTATTTTTCCTTACACACGCTCATTTTTATTTTTACTCTCCCGAAAACTTTGACTTTTGTAGGTTTAATATCAATTTGGCTTCTACCTGTTTTTATTGTACCATGAGTCATACCCTCAATAATTAAATATCGCTCTAATGCGTCAGATAATTCCTCTACTCGCTTCGCAAAATCGGCATAGTTGTTATTAGTAATATGTAATGACGCGATTTTGCCAGAGACAACTTTGGAATTATCTGGTTTGATTCTGCTGCGTAGCGCAACCTTTATTTGATCCACTGAAATTATTTGACTGGGTAAAACCTCACGCGCTTTGCCTTCGAGTTTAGACTTTAAAAATGCTATAAATGTTGTAGTTAAACTTTCATCCGATAATTCTTCAATTAAGTTTATTTTGTCAATGAATGAGTCGAGCGATAGGGGGTCACCACTATAGTTTTCTCGGATTATAGACGCACATAGGCTAATAAATGATTTCTTTTGCTCAGGTGTTGCCATCTTTATTTCGTTTGTATATTCAGTAAAATTTATATTCGGTGAACTAATCGTTACGCAAGGCGTTTCTTCAATTTGTAAAAAATTTTTAAATGAAGGCAATGAACAACTTTTTTTAACGGTGGAAACTTCTGGTGTGCCAGCTGAACAAGCGTCAGCAAAGTCGTCGTCGGAATCTACTTCAGGATTTAAAATATCTTCTTTTATAAGAGCTGAAAAATCTTCGGGTACTAAAACTTTACACCCAATTTTTTGAAAACACTGAAGTAGTTTTTTTCTGCACCGCGGTAAACTTTTAATTATAGAAGCTGGCTTGTTTCCTTGTTGTTCCGAATTTTTTACTTGAATTAAAATATCGTTGAAAGTTTCGATTAGAGATTTTATATATTCGTCAACTTTTTCCCGATTTGTTGAAAGTGGACGGCTTTGAAGAACATGCTTGGTAACTTTTGAAAATTTTGCTGTAAATCTTTGAATACAAGTTCGACATCTGACATCTGGCACACACGCAAAGCAAAAGATCTATAAAAACTATCGAACTATTGTATTATTGAGAAAAAAAAAGTTATTTGAATAAAGTTGTAATATTCGAAGTTTGACTACCACGGCATAGAAAACTGAGGAAAACGTTTATTGATAATTATAATCGTTGAAATATTTTACCATATTTCAAACGAAATTCTAAAAGTTGTAGTATAAAAGCACGGCAATGCACAGGCGAAAATTCGTATGAAATTTTTATCGAATATTTGAAAAAAAAAATCTGACTCTTGCCTAATGTTGCAAAGAATTGAAGAAAAAATTTAGTGAAAACTTTAAATTGTTGAAGTTACGTTTAAAAAAAATATTAATATTTGTACATCACTGTACCACTGAAGCTGAAATTCCATAAGAAAAAACAGTAACATATACATATGTAAATGTGTGTATTATTCAATCAGTAAAATTTTAAAGTGCTGAATATAATCTTAGAAATTTATGTATATAATATAAATGCAAGTAATATGAATGTATATATGTAATACAAGAAAAGTACAGTAGGTCTTTAAAATTTATGTATGTAATATAAATGCAAGTAATATGAATGTATGTATGTAATACAAGAAAAGTACAGTAGGTCTTTAAAATTTTGTTTGAGAATACAATCTAAATTTCAGAAAATATTTAAGTAGTAAAATGTTTAGCAAAGTTTTAAAGGAATATAATGCGAAGTTTTTAAATTTATGGTAGAATGTTTGAATTTAAGAAAAAAATTATGGTGGTGTTTCACATATGAATAGTACCTCATACCCCAAAGCTGCAAACTGCCGTTGCTGACGATGTTGTTGTTGTCTCCTCTGTAGAAGCTCAGATGTTGTTGTCGCTACGCTGATATCGCGCCTTGGCTTAGCGATACATGGATTTGTATTTGGCGTCAGGTGGCGTGGTGTTATATGCCGCTGTAACTGAGTTACAGTTAAGTGGCTTTGCAAGTGGCGTGGTTTTGTGCGCCGTTAGGTAACGGGAGTTATTGTTCAGTGGTGGCGTAGTACATTTTGGTGGTACAGTCACACATTAAAATGTACGTTCTTTTGTGTTTTTGTACGTTTGCACTAACTTTAGTCTCTTTTTATTTAGTTTTCCACCTAAGTCTTCGATGTTTTTGTTTGCTGTACCACCAGCCACTGTATTTTAATTTATTAAAAAACGTTATTATTTTCTTGCCACCAGCCACTGCACAAATTTTTTCTTGTTTTGCCACCTTTAGTACACGTTTTGCTTTTGTAATTTGTTTGAAAAGTTGGTACAACCGATTTTTTTTTTTTTGTTTTTGTTTTTATAATTGTATTTGTTTGAAAAGTTGGTACAACCGATTTTTTTTAAATCTTTTTTTTCAATTGATAACCCACCACCAGTGTAACGAATTTTTGTAATTTACATTGAGTTCATTTTCATTTTTATTTGATGTTTTTGTCACATCTATGCGTGTTTTTTTTTTTAATTTTTTGTTGTTTTTTGTTTTTTTTTTTTGGATATAGATATATAGTTTTTGAAAGTTTTTTTTTTGTAATTTTTAAATGTTTTATTTTTATTTTTTTTTAATTTTGTATTTTTTTTTTATAATTTTGCCGTAGCCACCACCAAAAATCAAATTATTTCAATTTATGTGTTTTCACACATTTTTAATTAAAACTTTTTATTTTAAATATATTTGTTTTAATTAAAATTTTTTTTTTTTTTTTTGGGCTTTGCCCTTTTTTATGCCCGCGGGCCGCCATTACGCCAGCCTGGGCCACGGTCACCATGTGAAGTGGACGCGTTCCACTTCCATAATTGCGGGGGCATACCTGCAACCTCCGCGCTGTGTGGAGCCCTAGCGCTCCGCTGCCGTGTTGCTTGCTGCGGGACCTTTGTAGGTTGCGGGAACTCGTCCCGCACACTCCCAAGCTGCTGCTGGTACCTTCGGTGGTGTATGGACGGGAGTCGGGATGTCCTGCTAACTCCAACAAAATATATTCCCGGATATTTGCAAAAACACGACTGGTCGCTTTTAGGGTACGCGGAATAATGCCGCCCATTTTATTTTTCATTTTATCTTTAACTTAGTTGCTTATATATGTACACAGGGTTGCATTCTTGATATCGTAAATTCTTAATTCTTAATTGTACTAGATTAGCTTAAGGTGTGTTCATACAAGGTGATTTATAGGGTTGCAAATTACTTGCTTTTATCGTATTACACCTTATTTGAGGGATATTTTGCATCAAAAATTATTAAAAGGGAAAAAAGGGACACTTCATATAAATAAGGGATTTTCTTTTGACGCAGTTATTGTTGCATAATTGATCAAAATTCAGGAATATTCGACATTCTTACGTAATTAATCGTTCTGAATATGTGATGTGGAGTGAAATGGTATATAATTGTTAAAAAGTATAAGGACAATTTCGAAAATTTTCTTACGTTAACCAATTCAAGCGCTGAGTAAGAAAGAATCTTTTCAGTTGTAGCTGGTGTTTCATGTAAAAAGCGGAACAAATTATCTGATGAAATGTTAAATAGCACATGAATGTGCTTCAATTTTAAAGTCACCAAAAAATTCTTTTAGGCCCTTAGTGAGTGAGCAAAAAAATGAAAGGGAAAAAATGAATGAGTGAAAAAAATGCAGAAAAAGGGGTTTTTTCTTAACAGCGGTCGGCCCTCGACAGGCAATGGCAAACCTCCGAGTGTATTCCTGCCATGAAAAACAGCTTATCATAAAAATACACTCGCCATTCGGAGTCGGCGTAAAACTGTAGGTCCCTCCCCTTTGTGTGACAACATCAAGGGGACCGCCACAAATTGGAGGAAAAGCACATATGTGTAAGCGCCAAACTATTATTATTATTTTATATGAATTTTACTTCTTTACTACTGAAACATGTATATGTTTAAATTCGTTGGGAATTTTGTGGGATCAATTTTCAAGATGTGGGTAATTGAGGGATTTTTTCCCCATTTCCGTGGGATATTTAACAGAGAATGTCTGGCATCACTGATCCCGCATTGCGTACGGGAAAGAAACTACTTAAATATAATTAATCGATTATCGGTTCACAACAACAAAGTCATCAGCAGATACACAGCAACGTCATCACCAGATTCACTTAAATGTTTCCTTTTTGCTGTAAAATTGAAGATGTATGAAAACTATAGTATAATGGTTATTTTCGTCAAATATTTACTACATAATTATGAATCCCCTTCATTTCTGTGCCCTTTACAACTATACATGTGAAAATGAAAATCAAAATGGTTTCTTCCAAATAACCGATGCCAGATCGGAAATATTATTTATTAGGCACCATTTTAGTTGCTTTTTGCGAAAAGTTACCTTGCCATACTTATTTACTACTTAAGAATTTTACCAAAAGATTGCTGATTTTGGTTAAATAAATCACTTATTTCAAAGAAATTTGTATTTATTTTTTTATAAATTTCTGGAAACCGATTGAAACCTGTGATTGAAACGGTTTCGGTATCGTTCCTTTTCAGGTCAAGATAACGGTTACGGTTTCGGTTTCGGTTTTGAAAAACGAAACGGTTTTAAACGGTTTCGGTTTGGGTTTCGGTGTCATTTCTTGGCTTAAATACTAGCATACATATCACCAGGGAACGGATTTTTAGAACCTAAAAACCTATAAAAAAGGCAAAATAAAATAACGAAATAGGCTGGAAAAGGCAAAATAAAATAGCGAAAAAGGCAGGAAAAGGCACTAGGTATCGCAAAAAAGGCAAAACAAAATAGCGAAAAAGGCAGGAAAAGGCAAAAAAAAGGTATTGCAAAAAAAGCAAAATACGAAGAACAATAAAAAAATATATTTATTTTAGAAATGTTTATATTACAAGTAAAAAGAGAAGAACTATGAACTAGTCTCATTATATGAAAAATTTGTACTTTTGAATCTTTGACTATTTTATCCTTTCGAGTTTCTAACTCATAAAACTTTAATCTGTATAGTTGTAGTAACATTGAACCACAAGATGCATTTTGAAGTTTTCTGGCAGCATTTTCATTCGATTTTCGCGAAGAAAAGCCTTGAATGTA
>NW_023458758.1:128133-130007 GCF_013731165.1 Rhagoletis pomonella
CCGCTGTGGTGTAGTGGTAAGCAGTGCGCGCTTCCACTCCGCAGCACCTGGGTTCAAGCCCTTGTCAAAGCAACATCGCAAAAAAATATAGAAAAAAGGTTTTTTCTTAACAGCGGTCGTTCCTCGGCTGGCAATGGCAAACCTCCGAGTGTATTTTTGCAAGGAAAACAGCTTCTCTTAAAAAAAATACAATCGCCGTTCGGAGTCGGCGTAAAACTGTAGGTCCCTCCGCTTTGTGTGACAACATCAAGGCGCACGCCACAAATCGGACTAGAAGCTCGGCCAAACACTAACATATGTGTAAGCGCCAATCTATTATTATTATTATATTATATTATTATTATTATTGGGTACCGAGAATTGGGTACCGACAATTCAGCACATCACTACAGACCGCGAAAATCGCGGATTAACAGGCCAACCTAATATTCACGCACGCCGGCTTACACTCCGGTAGGCACTTTTTGTTCCAACAAACGCTGTGTTCCAGATGAAATGCGTAAAAAGCCATCACGAGCTGTACTTTCATCTCATTTCTGTTTCAATGACAACTTATATCATGTTCTGACCGACAACGAAAACACTGTGAAAACGAGTTTTGGGATTGTGGGCTGAAGGCTGTTCACACCGGCTGTTAGTGCTTTCGTTGATTGCAGTTTTGCTACACAAAAACAAAACCAAAACACTTTTCCTTCATTTTCCTTCAACCTTTAACTTCCATTCTTATTTTGCTTTGGCCAGACAATTAACAATAAATCCGAAATGGCGTATTAACCCAATAAACATTTAGGTTTGAGCTCAACTTGAGGTTAAGTTGAGAACTAAGGTATTTCTCAAATCTCCAACGTTGTTTCTCAAGAGTAACTCAAGTGGAGGATCATACCGTTCTCAACAAAAAGGGCATTTTTCTTTGTATGAAAAAAGGATTGTTTCTCAAGTTGAGCAAATGCTAGTCCTCAACTTGAACTCTAATGTAATTCTCCAATTGGTCTCAAACATATCATTGAACTACTGAAATTGAAATAGTAAAATACCTTATACCTTTTTGATTGAAACGACATATATAGATGAATTTAAATATTAATTTCTCATTTTATTACTCCTTTTGTATTATGTAGTTAGTCAATAACATATTACAATAATTTACTTCACAGTATACAGTCCGACAGTAATATTTGAGGATACTTTGAAGATTATTTACTTTTCGTTGGTAGTTTTCCCCTCTATATAGCTTTAGTTTTTCACTTGATAATTAAAAATTTGTATCTCTATCACTTTTTACGTATCTGCGCGTGGGTTAGAGATGAGTTGGCGCGAAATGTTTAGTAGCGCACCCCGCCCGCTAGAAAGGGGACAGTCCCCGCTTTCTAAAAAGGCGTACCCCCCGCCCCCCCTTGGGCTCCTCCCACTGGCCTTAGGGAACCGTTTGAAAAAGGGGAAAAACAGAATTTTCTTAGGCAAACTGAGCAGTTTGAAGTGGAATATGACCCAATTAACAGAAACCGTGGGATTTTTTAATAAAAGAAATTATGCCAAATTAGATATCGGGCGATTTTGAATAAAGAATAAAAAAGTTAATTCTTCTTCTTCTTCTTTTTTGGCGCTGTAACCGCCTAAGCGATTTTGGCCGAGTTCAGCAAAGCACGCCAGTCGTTTCTCCTCTGTGCCAACTGACGCCAATTGGAAACGCCAAGTGAAGCCAAGTCCTTCTCCACCTGATCTTTCCATCGCAGTGGGGGCCTCCCTCTTCCTCTGCTACTACCTGCGTGTTCCGAGTTGAATACTTTCAGAGCTGGAGCGTCGGTGTCCATTCGAACGACATGACCAAGCCAGCGGAGCCGCTGTATTTTAATTCGCTGCACTATGTCCATATC
>NW_023458759.1:0-1733 GCF_013731165.1 Rhagoletis pomonella
ACACACCATCTATTTGTCGATTTCAAAGCCGCTTTCGACAGCACGAATAGAAGTTGCCTTTATGCCGCGATGTCTGAATTTGTTATCCCCGAGAGACTAATACGGCTGTGTAAAATGACGCTGAGCAATACCACCAGCTCCGTCAGAATAGGGAAGGACATCTCCGAGCCGTTTGCTACCAAACGAGGTTTCAGATGATGTTGGAGAAGATAATAAGAGCCGCAGAACTGAACCGCTCAGGCACAATACTTTACAAGAGCGTACAATTGCTGGCGTATGCCGACGATATCGATATTATCGGTAAAAACTAGTGCTACGTCTGTTCTGCCTTCTCGGGATTGGATTGAGAAGCAAAGCGAATGGATCTGGTGGTGAACGAGGACAAAACTAAGTATCTCCTGTCATCACACAAACAGTCCGAACATAAGCGTCTTGGCACCCACGTCACTGTTGACAGTTACAGGTTTGAAAATTAGACGACTTCGTTTATTTGGGAACCAGCATTAACACCAATAATAATGTCAGCCTTCAAATCCAACGCTGAGTCACTCTTGCCAACAAGTGCTACTTTGGGCTGAGTAGGCAATTGAGAAGTAAAGTCCTCTCTCGTCGTACAAAGATCACACTCTATAAGTTACTCATCATGACTATGCTGGTGTATGGCGCGGACGTATGGACAATGAAAGCATCTGATGAGACGGCTCTTGGAGTTTTCGAGAGAAAGATTCTGCGAAAGATTTACGGACCGTTACGCGTTGGTGATGGCGAATATCGCAGACGATTTAACGATGAGCTGTATGAGCTTTACAACGATATAGACATAGTGCAGCGAATTAAAATTCAGCGGCTCCGCTTGCTTGGCCATGTCGTTCGGATGGACAGAAACGCTCCTGCTCTGAAAATATTAAACGCGGACCGCGATGCTGGTAACAGAGGAAGAGGAAGGCCTCCTCTGCGTTGGAAAGACCAGGTGGAGAAGGACTTGGCTTCACTTGGCATTTCCAATTGGCGTCAGTTAGCACAGAAGAGAAACGACTGGCGTGCTGTTTTGGACTCGGCCAAAATCGCTTAGGCGGTTACAGCGCCAATAAAGAAGAAAAAGAAGAAGAAGGGGCGTTGTAGGACCGTACACGTTTGAGGAAACCTGAACTTGTGAAGGGATTCAAAAAATATAAAATTTGTTTTTTTTTAGTAAAGTTGAAATAATCCTTCAAAGCAAAGGGTTTCACGAAATACGACAATGCAAGGGGCGTTTTAGGACCGTACACGTTTGAGGAAACCTGAACTTGTGAAGGGATTCAAAAAATATAAAAGTGGCTTTTTTTCTTAGTAAAGTTGAAAGAATCCTTCAAAGCCAAGGGTTTCACGAAATATGTCAACGCAAGGGGCGTTTTAGGACCGTACACGTTTGAGGAAACCTGAACTTGTGAAGGGATTCAAAATATGAAAGTTTCAATCCTTTGGTTTGGCGCACCCAAAGACGTAAAGTAGTAGCCATGCAGAATAAAACAGTTTCACGAGATACTTCATCGCGAGGGCGTTTAAGGATCGTACCTACACGCTTGGAGGAAACCTGGGTTTTATTTTGCAAATATAACGGTTTGCCTTCTATGTGGGCGACCCAAACCGTAGGAGCTTAAGCAATGCAATAAAAATTTGTCATAGAAAATTAATGTTCGACGCACTTAACTGTATGAAAGATCGAAATTGTTATTTTGAGTGATTGAAGTTTC
>NW_023458759.1:1833-32335 GCF_013731165.1 Rhagoletis pomonella
GAATGGGCTACAAAACTGCATACCCAATAAGTTTCTAAAAATTCTAAAGAAATTTAAAAATTATTATTTTTCTTAAATTTGTTGAATTTTCGTGAATTGTGCACAAAGTTTAAAACAAATGTATCACGAAAGACATTGTGAATATCGTAAGAAACAAAAGTGTGCTATATAAGTGAACGCCATTGTATATATGATTTTATTAACATATATATAAAAAATTTATAAATAATATATTAAACGTTTACCAATTGTATTTCAAAAATGTTATTTATAGAATCATTTTGCAAAATATTAGTCAAATCAAGAGATAATAAATATACAGCTATTTGTTTATAGAGATGCATTTTAAATTTTTGCCAGCATTCTATGTATTTCCACTAACATATAGTTAAATTAGGTTAGGTAAGCGCGCTGCCTCCGCATGTGGAGGCACACTTGGACTCGACTAAGCTGTCCGTTGTGATGCCCTTAGAGGGTGGGAAGGCGGGCAGGGAAAAAGGGACGCAGGGAGGGTAGGGGGCAAGAGGGAGGAAGAAAGACGACACCTATGGCTTTTTGCCGGAGAAACGCTCCGTGCTCACAACGAAGCTCTTCAGTCGACTGATGTCCACACCCGAGAGCTCATCGGGAGTGTGAAAAAAGTGCGACCCAAGGTGCTTAAACCTTAGGCTCGCAAAGGCAGGGCACGAGAGCAGCAGATGTTGAGATGATTCCACCCCATCGTAATCCATGCAGCTGGTGAAGTAAGGGTTATCCGCGACACTCAGCGACACCGCATGGTTACCAATCACACAGTGACCAGTAAGTACTCCCACCAATAGTGAGAGATGCAGCTTACTTAGTCTCAAGAGCTCCCTAGACCGCCCCCGGTCCACCCGTGGCCAGAAAGGCTTTGCCACCCTGCACTCCAAGGTGTTCGCCCAGCGCTCGCTGAGCTGCCTAAACGCCCATCTGTCCAGAAGCAGACCACACGAGGTCAGAGGAGCCCCCAGCCCCTCTCTATCCGAAAGTAGTTCCTCGAGGGTTCCCTGTCTTGCTATCTCATCAGCCATGCAGTTGCCAGCGATTTCGCTGTGACCTTGAACCCAAATAAGCTTAATAGCAAAATATTTAGACGCGGTCGACAGGAAGTCAAACACTCCCTCACCGTTTTCGAACGCACCGTCAGGGAGCCAAGAGCCTTGACGGCAGCCTGGCTGTCAGAATAGATATTTACCTCTTTACCAGATGTTACACTAGAGAGCAACCAATCCGAAGCCTCTTTTATTGCGGCCACCTCAGCCTGGAAAACACTACAGTGATCCGGTAGCCTATATTTCAGGTTGATGGAGACCTCTACATAGAAGACACCTCCGCCCACCTTCCCATCCAGCTTCGACCCATCTGTAAATAAGTTTACAGGTCCTCGGTTCAAGATACTGCACCCCTCCCAGTCTTCCCTCGCCGGAATATGGGTGGTAAAAGATCCATTCGGACCCAGAACCGGCGTGCAGTGGTCTGTCGAGTCAGTAGGAACCCGAAGTCTCTTAGAGTTCTGGAGTGCCCATTGCTCGAGGTGAACTTGAAGTCCACCCCTCTTAGCCTTACTGCGGCATGCGCAGCGGCAACCCTGCCAGCTATGTCTATAGGCACAACATTTAACATGGCATTAAGCGCAAGAGTAGGTGTGGTTCGAAGTGCCCCACTGATTCCAATTAAGACAGCTCTTTGCACCTTCTCCAGCTGCTTGACGATGTAGGCCTTGTCAAGTGCGTTCCACCAGACGGGTACCCCATGTAATAAGATTGGCTAGATTATAGTTTCATAGAGCCAATGCACTACCTTCGGCGAGAGGCCCCAGCGCTTGCCGATGGCCCCTCTGCAACAATACAGTGCTACTGTAGCCTTCTTGACTCTTTCCTCCACATTAGGCTTCCAGGAAAGCTTACTGTCAAGGATCAAGCCCAAGTAATTCACCCTGTCAGAAAGCCTCAGAGGAAGACCACCCATAGAGGGAAGACGGCAATTCGGTATCTTATACCTCCTAGTAAAGAGAACAAACTCCGTTTTACTGGGATTTACACCCAGCCCGCAGCTAGAAGCCCAGTTCTCAACCAAGCTCAAGTAACCCTGCATAAGCTCAAATAGTGCTTCCGGGAACTTTCCTCTTGTTATCAATACTACATCATCGGCATAGGCAACCACCCGACAGCCACTTCTTTCCAGAGCCACCAGCAGGTCATTGATTACAACGACCCAAAGTAATGGCGCGAGAACTCCCCCTTGCGGAGTACCTCTACTCACGCACCTCCGGATTGAAGCGTTGCCCCACTCTGCCGCGACAGTTCTATTGCAAAGCAAGCGGTAAGTAAACCTGACAAAGTCGGCTCCGACCCCTAGCTTATTTAGGGAGTTAACTACAGCCTCAGGCAAAACATTATTAAAAGCTTCCTCGATATCAAGGAAGGCACCGACCGCAAATTCCTTCTGCGAGAAGGATTTCTCGATATTTTCAACGACTGTGTGTAAGGCCGTTTCGACAGACCTGCCCTTGCAGTAAGCATGCTGATCCAAGGAAAGGCGCTCCCTGAGGATCCCGCCTCTTAAATGCAGATCGATCAGCCCCTCCAGCGTCTTCAGAAGAAACGAGGAGCGACTTATCGGCCTGAAATTCCTGGGTGATACATGAGAGGCTTTACCCGCCTTGGGAATGACCACGACTCTGACCACCCTCCAAGGCCCCGGAACATGACACTTAGCCAGACAACCCTCGAAAATGGGCGTCAACCAACGGCACGACACTTCTGCAGATTTCTGCAGTTGGGCCGGTATTATGCCGTCGGGGCCCGGGGCCTTGAAGGGCTTGAAGGAGCCAATGGCCCAAAGAAGTCGATCCATGGTTAGGATTTCCGAGACATTCGTCTCGTCTCCCTCCCGGGTCCGGGTTGCAGGGGAAATGAGCATCAAGGAGCATCCGAAGAGACTTCTTGCTGCTCATTGCCCAGCCGCCGCCCGCATCCCTGATGTATCCCAGGGGAGCCTGATTCTCAGAAAGAACTCGCCGAAACCTTGAACACTCCTGACTACCCTCCAGGCTTTCGCAGAACAGTCTCCACGATGTCCGCTTCGCTTTACTGATCTCGGACTTCTCGGATATCCCAAGCCCAATCTTATACAGTGCCCAGTCGGAGGCTGATTTACTCTTCCTGGCCCTATTTAAAAGGCCTCTGCTCGAGGCCCTAAGATCAGAGAGCTCCTTCGACCACCAGAGCGGGTTGTTCTTACCTTTTGGTAACTTAGGGGACAAGAAATATCAATGGCCCTTTTTTAATTCATCAATTTCGCCTTCACTCCAGGTCCCGCCCCCCACGGGCGCAACCGGAAGCAATTCCTGCAGACTTCTGCAGTATAAGTCCCAGTTGGCTCTCCTCAGATTCCTGTAAGGTTTGTACTTAGGACGCGCTTCGTCCAAAGCGAATTGTATGTACCGATGATCGGAAAAGTAGTGCTCACTAAGAACTCTCCAGCCAGATATACGGGACATTATATCAGAAGAGACCAACGTGATATCTAAACCCTCTTCTCCACTAGCCGTTACAAAAGTGGGGTCGCTCCCCCTATTACATATACATAAATTAGCATTAAGTACAAAATCATAGAGTGACTCGCCCTACTGTTGATATCTGAGCTGCCCCAAATCGTATGGTGGGAGTTCGCGTCAGACCCAATAGCAACGCGGATCCTCTTGCGTCCGGCTTCAGCAACCACATTCCTTAGTAAGCACGGAGGTGGCTCACCCCGTCCCCGTGTGCCATATAAGCGGAGATTAACCAGAGTTCTCCGGTTGCACCCTCAAGGCTCACCGTGACAATGTCTCCATCGCTGAAAAGAGGCAAAATAAAAGCACTAAGTTCCTTCCTGATGGGCATGCAGGATCGAGGTCTACCTGCATCCCGCTGCACTACCAGTTTGTATTCCCTCGTCCCGATACCAGAAACCTTATTGCAGCTGCTCAGCCACGGCTCCTGGATCAGAACTACATCAACTCCACCTTGCTCAAAGTGGATTAAAAGGTTGGCTGACGCCGCCTTAGAGTGCTCAAGATTGATCTGAATAATATTCCTCCTCCGAAATCCTCTCCAGCACCGCATATAGTTAAAAAAAAAAAAACGAATACAATTTCTCGCTTCCTCGGTTTGATAATAACTATGAACAACAATTTAATGGCGATTTCGTTTCTACAAAAAATGCTGCCTTCTCATCGCCTTCTTCTTAGTGTTTGTGCGTAGAGGGCAAAGAGAAGGTTGCATTTTTCGGTAGAAACGAAATCGGCATAAGACACGAAAGAACATTTGGTGTCAGGAAAACGGAGTACGTTTATTAAAAAGCTTGACTTGTTCGAAAAGCACTATCCAGCTATTTGCTTATTTGTTATATCAAATTCGCTGAAGTCACGCTATCGCGATGGCTAACAGACAAACGATTTTTGGTATCCGGAACCAAATGTATACGGTTTTCTAAAAGGAGAAATAAATCAATATAACTTAAGATTCTATACGAATATTTAGATATGTATGTATATATTTCGATATTTTTTTCAAGCATTAAGCCCTGTATGCAGCTCTCAAGAAAACGGTCAAGCAAAAATTGCCATTATTTCATGTGTGTTTCCAAGGAATTTTGACATTTTTGATACCTCACAGCCTGTTGCCTCACTCTTTTCAACAAATAATAGAACGGGCATATATTTCTGTTGCAAACCTGGCTTGCCTTGTGCTCTTTTTTCACAAAAAACTTTAGAAAACCGTAGTAGAAAGCGTAGTAAATTTCTTAAGAACTGCCTTAAGGAAATTTGACTCAAGAAAATTTCTTAGCCATTTCTTGTACGTCATTTTATATGGAGTTTTTGTTTTTCTTGAGAGCTGCATACAGGCCTTTAATCTTACCATATTGCGTGTTGCTTTGGGTATGTTGTGTGTGTAGATAAGAGTCCATGAGACCCTTATTTACACATTCATTTGTAATTTGTCCCGATTTCCGAAGTCACCATTTACAACCAGATACTTGAGCAGCTCGCTTTTAAACGTATGTTCCAGTCTTTGCCAGGAGCAACGATTTAAAAGTATCATCGTACTTCTGGTGGCGAAAGTGCTTCAGGCACTCTTTAATTACTTCACATTCGCACAGCTGTGAGATAGAAAAACTGAAATATATAAAAAAACATTTGTTTGAATCCAAAGCGACACGAAAATCATACCGCACTATGAATCCCTTGACATACCTAAACACGCACCGCATACACCGTTGCACCGTTATGTCGTGACATTTCATGGGCCTGGGATCATGAATATAGTGGCATCATGTCGAGAGCAGTTTGGTAATAAATTTACCAGATTTAGTTTGTGGTAGGCATTTTTGTGGAGGAACCACCAGCGCTTCAGGCACAACTGCCGCCTTCACCATTATTTGGCAAAAACACATTCGCGCACCTACTTACATTATCCGAGTTACTATTGCTTTGCGTACTTCGGTCGGTTTAATGGTTAACGTTGCCAACTGGTCGTCTATCTGTAAAATTATTTTAAGCGTCTATGATTTCGGATCTTAATAAATATGTAGGTTTTATTTTACCTGAACGAATTGAAATTCGGTTTACGTGTTATCCATATATGTAATACTTCACATGTTAGCCATATATCTATGTTCGTATGGAATAGTAGCTTATATCGGGGAGGTGGTTTTAGTATATTACGGCATTCCCTTTTTTCTTTAAACTACAAGGAATTTTTTGATGGGACTTAATAAGAATATTGACTTGCTAGTATCGGAACTATTTCTGCACGTTTATTTGCCAAAAGTTCTTCAACGGCTCGGCGTCAGTGAGCCATTCGCAATCGTATGCTGCGAATGCCGCATTATACTAAAGCCAGTCTTTCGACATAAGCTACTGTTCCATACGAACACAGATATGTATTACATATATGATGTTGGCATACTTTATAAAATGTAAAAATTTTATAGATGGCGTGGTCACTTACATACTATGGAGGGTCTGGAAACCGATAACTGCACTGTTATCGATGTAGGTATTCAAACTTTGCTAAGTTTTTTCATTATTGATAGACAAATACAATGGAGAAGGAGTTAATATCGATGCGCCAATGTGCTTTGACCCCATGACTCAATAATAAAAATTTTCTCACTAGTGAAATTATAGTTTTGACACTCCCTTACGAAAGGTTGCACACTTACACGCACCCACATACAGTGCCTTGCTAAGGGGGCCGATTTCGTCAAGAGGGAGCGAGAAAACCCTTTTCTGAGCACACCTTTCATTATTGAATCATGCTTCGACCCTAGACGAAATTTTGCGAGAACGCTTCTTCTGTCCACACTGCCTTTTAATTATTACTGTAAGTACTGATATAACTACGAGGCATTTATTTTGCGTTCCCAACTACAGTTTGTTGATAATGGTTCCTCGATAATATATCATTATAATATGAAATAAAGCCAACACATTTTTTTTAATCCTAACTTAATGACGTGACATGTAAACTGGCCTTCCAAAATAATCTCTTATTAAGCTCGACCTCATAATTATATAGAATAATCCGTCTCCATTAAATTTTCCTTGGGATCTTCAACAGATATGTTGTCTTATGCAATGAGTTCTCTAATGATACGAAGGAAATAAGTGTTAAGCTCATAAACAAATGGTATGATAGTGAGTTATCAAACCTAAATAAATATAAATACTGTCTTTTTAATATTGCTTTAGAAATAGGGAATTGGAATGACTCTAGTGGTATTAAGCATAAAAACAAACGCTTGGTGAAAGTCTAAAAGGTCAAATACATGGAGCGTAAGATACCCACTAACATTGGAGATAGTAAGGAAATGTGGAAACATCTTAAAAATTGCATAAGTACGTCAACGGAAACAAATACCATAAGTAAAGTATTAATACATGACAATGTTTAGACAACCGAAAATCATATTGCACAAGCATTAAATGACTACTTTGTAGACAGTATCACAGAGATATGCAAATATTGAAATTATCGATAAAGAATTTTCTATACTTCAGAATTTCGCACACAATTTTAAATTTCAAGAAATAGAAACTGATTAAGTAATAAAAATTGCTGGTTCTTTCAAAAATAGAATTGGAGGAAGAAACCTTTTATCTGAAGGAGTCATAAGAGATGCAGTAACTTATTTAGGATTCTTCTGGAGATAGTTAACGAGAGCTTAAAGAATGGTGCTTTTCCAACTTCTGGGAAAACATTACCTGTCGTTAAAATAGAAAAGATTGCAAAATCCATTAAAGCTGATGAATTGAGGAAAATAAACACGCTACCAAATGATGAAAAAAACACCTGAATTTATAGTAAAAAGCAATTAGTACAATACCTCGGATCTAATAACATATTAATACCACAACAGTCTGGACCCAGCAATGGGTTGTGCGCTGGGCTTGGGACCGGCCACGTAAAAACCACTTCCAGTGAAGAAGCAAGGCAAAGCCTCGGATGAGACCCCCCCCCCCTTATGATGACGACCACGGCAAACGTTTAAAGGACTACGATTTGAGGGCATGCACCTGGAATGTCCGGACTCTTAATGGGGAAGGTGCCTCCGCCCGGCTGATTGATGTCCTCGAAAGGACAAAAGCTGACATCACCGCCATCCAAGAAATGCGTTGGACGGGGCAAGGCAAGCAATGTCTGGGGCCTTGCGACGTCTACTACAGTTGCCACGTGAAGGAGAGCAAATTTGGTGTTGGATTTGTGGTGGGAGAGAGACTCCGTCGCCGAGTACTGTCGTTCACCCCGGTGGACGAGCGTCTAGCCACAATCCGTATCAAAGCGAGATTCTTCAACATCTCGCTCATCTGCGCCCATGCCCCGATGGAAGAGAAGGATGAGTCATCCAAGAATTTCTTCTGTGAGCGCTTGGAGCGCACATACGAGCGCTGGCCCCGTCATGATATCAAAATCGTGCTTGGCGACTTCAATGCCAGGGTGGATAAGGAAGGGATCTTTGAAACCACCGTCGGAAAATTCAGCCTCCACGACGAAACGTTCGACAACGGATTGAGGCTGATAGACTTCGCCGGGGCCCGGAACATGGTAGTATGCAGTACTAGGTTCAAGCATAAAAAGATCGATCAGGTTGTGATAGATGGAAGGCACGCTTCCAGATTTTAGACGTACGCACAGTCCGAGGCCCAAACATCGACTCGGACCACTATCTTGTTGCAGCCAAGATACGCACCCGCCTCTGTGCAGCCAGAAATGTGCGCCCAAATATGCAAGGAGAGTTTAACGTCGAAAAGCTGCAATCACAGCAGACAGCCAGCGCTTTCGCTACTCGACTCTAGCATGCTCTCAGAGAGCACTCTTCAACAAACCGACATATGCGAGCAGTGGAACCACATTTCCCGCTCATTAAGTACCGCTGCCGAAGAAGTAGTCGGATTTCAGCGAGCTCGAAAGAACCACTGGTACGATGAGGAGTGTCAGGAAGCTGCAGAGAAAAAATAGGCCGCCTACAGGACCACGCTGCGATCGGGCGCAACGCGTGCTATGTGGGACCGCTATAAAGATCTGAAGAGGGAAGCGAGACGTATTTGCCGCAATAAGAAGGGAGAGGCCGAAACACGTGAGTGCGAAGAGCTTGAAATGCTGGCCGACAGGAAGAAAGACCGAAAATTTTACCAGAGAGTTAGGCGACTTACGGAAGGTTTAAAGACCGGGGCGTACTCCTGTAAGAACAATAATGGCGACCTAGTAACTGATGTCCAGAGCGTACTTAAATTATGGAGGGAACACTTTTCCGCCCTACTAAATAGTAGCACAGAAAGTTGTGGAGAAGAAGAACCCGAGCCCGCAGTCGATGATGACGGAGTCGACGTTCCACCGCCTGACTATGACGAGGTACGTATAGCAATAACGCGGCTAAAAAACAACAAAGCCGCTGGAGCTGACAGCCTGCCAGCTGAGCTATTCAAGTACGGCGGCGAGGAGTTGATAAGGTGCATGCATCAACTCTTGTGCAGAATATGGTCAGATGAACGCATGCCCGACGACTGGAATTTAAGTGTGCTCTGCCCAATCCACAAGAAAGGTGACCCCGCCATTCGCGCCAACTACCGCGGGATCAGCCTTCTAAGCATAGGTTACAAGGTCTTATCGAGCGTATTGTGTGAAAGACTGAAGCCCACCGTCAATGAACTGATTGGGCCCTATCAGTGTGGCTTTAGACCTGGCAAATCCACCATAGACCAGGTATTCACAATACGCCAAATCTTGGAAAAGACACGCGAGAAAAGGATCGACACTCACCACCTATTTGTCGACTTTAAAGCCGCTTTTGACAGCACTAAAAGGAGTTGCCTATACGCCGCTATGTCTGAATTTGGTATCCCCTCAAAACTCATACGGCTGTGTAAAATGACGTTGAGCAATACCATCAGCTCCGTCAGAATTGGGAAAGACCTCTCCGAGCCGTTCGCCGCAAAACGGGGTTTCAGGCAGGGCGACTCTCTTTCATGTTACTTCTTTAATCTGATGTTGGAGAAGATAATAAGAGCTACAGAACTGAACTGCTTAGGAACAATTTACTACAAGAGCGTGCAATTGCTGGCTTAAGCCGATGACATCGACATCATCGGTAACAAAAACCGCGAAGTCTGTTCTGCCATTTCCAAGTTGGATAGGGAAGCAAAGCGCATGGGTCTGGTGGTAAACGAGGACAAGACGAAGTATCTCCTGTCATCAAACAAACAGTCAGCACATTCGCGCCTTGACACCCACGTCACTGTTGACAGTTACAATTTCGAGAAAGTAGAGAATTTAGTTTACTTGGGAACCATCATTAACACCGATAATAATGTCAGCATTGAAATCCAACTCAGAATCACTCTTACCAACAAGTGCTACTTTGGACTGAGTAGGCAATTCAGGAGTAAAGTCCTCTCTCGATGTACGAAAACCACGCTCTATAAGTCACTCATCATGCCCGTGCTGGTATATGGCGCAGAAGCATGGACAATGACAACATCCGATGAGGCGGCTCTTGGAGTGTTTTAGAGAATGACTTTGCGGAAGATTTACGGGCCTTTACGCGTTGGCGACGGCGAGTACCGCAGACGATGGAACGATCAGGTGGAGAAGGACTTGGCTTCACTTGGCGTTTCCAATTGGCGTCAGTTTCACACAGGAGAAACAACTGGCGTGCTTTGCTGAACTCGGCCAAAATCGCTTACGCGGTTACAGCGCCAAAGAAGAAGAAGAAGAAGAAGTCTGGATTTCG
The DNA here is from genome assembly GCF_013731165.1 of Rhagoletis pomonella. NCBI lineage: Eukaryota > Metazoa > Arthropoda > Insecta > Diptera > Tephritidae > Rhagoletis > Rhagoletis pomonella. The sequence goes on from NW_023458759.1 coordinate 12,133, forward strand.
TAAGAAGCACTCATGTGAAACTACCCTGAATCTGGTAATTGGTCACTGGAAAGAAGAACTGAGCAAAACCAAATACATAATTGCTGTTGCATAATTGCATAATTGTTGTAGATCAAGACCTACTATTGAGAAAGTTGTCAAATATAGGAATAAAGGGTATCGAACTGAATTGGTTTTAAAGTTTTATAAAGAATGGTATGCAAATGACAGCGATTGGATCGTCGGTATCAGACGAAAGAAAAGTAATGATTGGGCTACCACAAGATTCAGTGTTAGCACTTATAATAATTAATATTTATATTAATGATATTTTACACAGCATTAAGTAAAGCGATATTAATCTCTGTGCCGATGATACATTAATAATGATAAGTGGGGAAGATATAAAAGATATTGCTTCAAAGCTTCACAACGATTTGGATGAAATATATACATATTCGGCTATGCTTTAATAAACTTAAATTAAACATCAACAAAACTAAACTCATGGTTATATCTAGAAAAGGCCTACATAATAATGGCCTAGGCTAGAGATGGGCAAACTCAGCACATTTGCACTGTGCTGGCAGCGTGCACTTCTGCGGGCTAGGGCCGTTGTCAAGGCCCGGGGGGAAAGGGAGAAAATTTGAGCGAGTTGCATCTGTGTGTGTAACCGGAATACGAGGGCAAGTATGCGTGAGGACTTACGAGGGATGTCAACTCTAACAAAACCGATTCCCACAACTGTTTTGGAAATTACCCTTTTTAATGGTATTCTCAGAACGAATTTCTTTCACAAAATGAGGTAACTTAATTTTCTTTTTTAATTAAAACAAGCAATAAATATACCTACGATGCAATATTTGAATTAATATTGCAGAAAAGTAGCACTCTGTATATTCTAAAAAAAATATAAAATAAGAATGTTACAGCTAATACAAAGGAATTAGCTTATTATAAATACTCATTACACAGAGTGACATGGACTCTTCTATGAATAAAACTATCGACAAAATTTATTCAACTGAAAGCGTATATGCTTAACTATTTCATTGGTATTAAAAGCAATTTCTTTATTGCATAAAAATTAAGTAGTCTTAAATTCCCTGAAGAAAGCGGCTCATTTCCTTATTCCCAACATAGAGACGAATTCCCCGAAAAACCGAAAATACCTCTCAAGTTGATGCCGCGTGTGGGTACTCTACCACAACCCAGCGTAAGCTGAAAGTGAGAGTGTAAGTTAAACTAACCGATGTTAACGATGAGTTGATCAATTTCAATTTTATATTGATATTGTTGGTTGTACCAGGCTATTCTGATCAAAGTGATTTATGTGCAACAAAAGGCTTTCTTCACTTTGCTGCCCGACGTTTCGCCAACCTCCTTGGCATCTTCTGGGGCGTTTTCTTTATCAAATATCAATAAGAAACAAACATAAGGACATTATTATTATAATTTGTTGATATGTACACAAAATATTTGTACACACAAAAATAAGGAACAAATTTCGTATTGAGTCTGTGACAATTAGCAATTTTTAACATGATACTGGACTTTTAAAAACACTTTTGAGAAAACATTGAAAAACTTACATTTAAAAAATAAACTATTGTACACTTAATATTTAAAATTACAAAATTTAAGCAGCGTTCATACCATCACCCTGTGGTACATTGTCAAACTAATACTAAAATGGCTATAAACATAATGAGTATGTAGCCGCGATGTCGTCAGTGTCTTCTTTTTTGTTTATTGTTACATATATTTTTTGTAAAATTCTTAAACTCCAGTGTGTATCTTGTTTTTTCTCTTTTTTCCTGCTGTTTTTATTCTCCCTAATGTCGGCTTCGTCTTCAGCTATGCGAACTCCCAGTGGTCGTTTCGTTGTGCTGGTTGTCCATTTCCCTTAGTTTCTGTTTTAGTAAACTTTGTATTATGTGGTGCGTGTAGTTGTTATTAGTGAGAATTCTGTTTATGCTATTAATGTTTGAGTCTCTAAATTGTGGGCTTATTGTTAGTATTTTATGGATAAAGTTTTTTGCTGTGTTCACTTTATATATATATTTTTTTTGGCAAGGGTTGCGACGGCAAGAAATTAATTATGCGGCCGGAGGATGTGGGTTTCGAATACCAGTCAATCACTTTTCCTGTGAATCATGACGCCTAGGAATGGGATGCGGGAATTTGTTTCTGGTTCTATAGTAAATTGTAGTTTAGGACGGTATTCGTTAAGTGTTTTTAAAATTATATCCATGTCGTTTCGTCTTACAATAGCAAAAATGCCATCCACTTATTTAACCATAAATTTAATGATTGTCCATAGCTATTTCTACAATCGTTGGCAAGAGGGGATTTCCCATCGGCATCCCAAAAGTCGGCGGCTGTGGTGTGGTGGTAAGCAGTGCGCGCTTCCACTCCACAATGCCTGGGTTCAAACCCTGCTCAAAGCAACATCGCAAAAATATAGAAAAAAGGTTTTTTCTTAACAGCGGTCGTCCCTCGGCAGGCAATGGCAAACCTCCGAGTGTATTTCTGCCATGAAAAACAGTTTCTCATAAAAATACAATCGCCGTTCGGAGTCGGCGTAAAACTGTAGGTCCCTCCGCTCTGTGTGACAACATCAAGGCGCACGCCACAAATCGGAGGAGAAGCTCGGCCAAACACTAACATATGTGTACGCGCCAATCTATTATTATTATTATTATTATTATTATTATTATTATTATTATCCCAAAAGTCTTCCGCTTCCGCTTTGTGTGACAACATCAAGGCGCACGCCACAAGTCGGAGGAGAAGCTCGGCCAAACACTAACATATGTGTAAGCGCCAATCTATTATTATTATTATTATCCCAAAAGTCTGGACATAGAAGTTTCCGATGTATGTTAAATAATTATTCTCTTTCAGACAGAAATTCAAAATGTTGTGGAGCTTATTTTTTAGCATTTTCGTGTTTGGTTGAATCTCATCCCACTTTTTCAGAATGATTTCAATAGCTAAATGTGTCGGAATGTTGGTGAAGAGGGATATCACGTCGAAGGACACCTATAAATCTTTCTCTTCTATCTGAATATTCACGAGTTTTTCTTTCAGTTGGAATGCATTTTTTATATTGTATTTTTCCTTGACAAGGTTATGAAGAATATTACCTGCATACTTAGACAAATTGTAACACGGGACATTCACTGACGAAGAAATTGGCCGTAAAGGCAAGTCCGATTTGTGTATTTTTAAAAACCCATAAAGTCTAGGCGCAGTCGCAGCGGTGCATGTCAATTGTCGTTTCTCTTTGAGTGAAATAATCTTGTTTTTGTACAAGTCGTCAACTAAGGCATTGTTTTACCTCTGAAGTGTGGTCGTTGGGTCATGTTAAGTTTATTAAAAAAATTTATTTTTTACGGCAGCAAGCCGTGTTGATTATTCAAACCGAAATTTGGACTGATTACAATTTTTGTTTTCACTTAAGTCTATACCTCAAGAATCTGCATTGTCACGTTGATTTAACAGGTGCGATCCTTTGACCATGGTTGAGGGTGTCGGGTGCCGAGATTTGTAGTCAGCAATTTCGCGGATGCGCGTGCAAGAATTGGAATGCAGGTGCACTGCATTAGCGTTAGAAAGAAGTTTTGAATGTTAGCTACTTTAACTCCTCCCTCCTTAAAAACGCTTGTCCTCGAGCGTCTGAAAAACTTGGAAGGTCCTTGTTTCAGGTGTAGGGACCTGGATGGTGGCTTCTTGAAGCTGGCTATCATCAGCACCGGATTCTCCTCGTCTCTCAACTTCGCTTGCTGATTTAGTTTTTTTTTTATAAAAACGATTCTTGGTGCTGGCTAAGAGGATAATTACTATAACAATAGTAGCCCCTGCGGAAATGCAATTTACTGATCTTTCTATTTGCAGTGACTGGATTCCTACGGTGCTATTTATATGTAGCTCACTAAGTGCCTCTAGTGAAAGGAGCTTTGTTATGCTTTCTTCTATTGGCGTTGGCTGCGCAACTGCGGGCATCACTTTTACTGCAGGTAATTCAAAATTTTTGCATGCTCGCTCATTGATAGCAATGGATGCGTTTTTGAAATTTATTATGTAAGTGCCGTTCACGGTTCGCACGGTGCCGTCTACTAAAATGTTGCCGTGATAATCGTTGAGGAAAACGATCCCGGGCACGATGAGCTCATCTCTTGGGATATGGTGACAGTTTATCATGTGGCATGAAGAACTGAGGCTTTTCATTAGGTTAGGTATACCAAAATCATTTCTTAAGTCTAACAAGTAATCCTGATTACAAACACTAATTTTATTGTATTTTTTACATTGATTTTTAGTTCCTAATATTTCATATTTGTCTCTAAGTACATTGTTAAATTTCAAGTTTATCATGACATTATTCTTTATCACTGATTTTATTATATAATTGTTATAAACTTCCCTTGTTGTTAAGGGTATCTTCAGGATGTATAAAATTGTTGTAGAATTACTTAGTACACTAATTTCTGCTAATTCTAGAGCCCCTTCTATAGTATTGAAGGGCATATTTTCTTTATTAAATTCTTTAACAGTTATTTTAATTTCTTTCCTGTTTAGAATAACAGTATTTACAATTCCCAACCTAGCCCATTGTATGGTGTATTTTATATTAATAATTTCTTCCTTTATTAATCTTAGCCTGTTTTGCAAATTTAATGCTATTTCATTCGCGATCATATTGTCATTTCTTGATAGGCGTCATGAGTTACTTCCGTTAATTTATTAACTTGTTGCTTCAAAGCATTTATAAAAACTTAATTATTACTGTTGGTTATGAGTTTATCTAAATTATTATTGATCATGTTCAAGTCGTCGTGATCGTGATTACCAACATTCCGATAGTTTGTTGAGCCTCGTGTTTTAGGGTGGGATATATAGGATTTCCTGTTAGTAAGCTTCTCTCTATTATACCAGTTATGTTTTCCACGTGGATGAAATTGAGCGTGCCGTCCGTCATTTTGGATTAGCCGTTATCTATGGTTATCAGCAGTGTTGCCAGAACTTTCTGGGCCAACAGGCTAGATTGGAAAAAAAAATCGGCTAAAAACGGCTTAACTGTTTCAACTAAATTTCACATGTTTTATTTAAATAAATTATAAGTAGACAGACTAGTTCTTGGGGAGAAGTTGCAAATTCAAGCTGGAAAAAATTTTGGCGCCAAGAATTTGCAATTAGAAAAAACATATGAATGTGGCACATGGTTGCATTTTTTGTCGACAATAATTTGAATAAACAGGCTCGTCATATTTAAAAATTCACAAACTTGAGCGATTTATACTAAAAAATTTAAGTAAAGACTTGTTTACTTAATTAGTTTAGTTAATTCCAATGATTTGAAACGTGCTCGTAACGCAATCTCAACCAGAGCCGATATAGGAAACGCGACGTTAGTACGGCAAAGAAATTGAAAGGTATGTTGAAGAAAGTCGGACTAGCAAGAAATATACATGTAGATCCTGTTTTTTGTCCCCCTGAAAGAACTTTAAAATTCAATACAAATTCCTTATGTTTTAAATGCAACCGTGGACACTAGCTGGCAGAGAAACTTGCAAGTTCCTGCAAATTTGCGTTCGTGCAGAAATTTGCAAATTTCTCTACTTGAGAGGGAATTTGGGAGCATTTTTTCTTACTAACTGATATTTTGAGTGATAATTTTCGCTGGATTTTCGACGAACAAACCTATTAACTTCCTTGAGAGTTTTGCTTTACATAGAAATTTGTGCTCTTTTACTTTCATTTTTATGCATTTCAGTGCTGGTTCTTTTAATTCAAGTTGGCCTTCGGTTTTTGGAATTTAAATAAGTTCTCAGGAAAAAAAAGTTAGTTTAAATAAGCCCATATGTGTACATAGTGCTTGAAAATATCAATTTTTCCTTTGCCTTAAAACTTTAAGCGTGGGCAACAATGATGTTTTGTAATTAAGGCAGAATTGAATATACACTATCTGGGAAGACAATACCTGTAACATTTATTCTTGGCAGTATATCCAAACACAAACGCCTGTTAAGCAAACAGTGAAACAATTTGCTATTTTCTAAGTTTGCGAATAAAACTTCACACTTAAATTTAAGTCATTGATAACAAACATTTTATGAAGAAAGTCCCCGTTACGGCCTTCTTTAAAAAAAAAATATTTGTTTAAAATAAAAATAATCGAAATCGGCCAAATTTTATATAACTCTGCCTCCACGATAACGCTAGTAGCCATTTCTAACAGATTTTGGGTCGCTTAGTCAAAAATGGAAACATATATATTTGAATTTTAAGAAAACAAAAAAAATAGCAAAATCGGCTAAAAACGGCTAGTTTTTGTTATAAAACGGCTAATAAATCGGCTTCCGGCTAAACCGAAATTTCTCCAGCTGTTTGCTATTGCAACCGGCTAAATCTTGCCGGAAAACGACTACAATGGCAACACTGGTTATCAGGTGGGTTTGAGGAATAATCGTGGATTTGGATATCTGCATAAACCATGCAGCCGATGAGACTGAAAAAATGTATTTCTTCTTTAGTGACTATGAACACTCAATTATTCAGAAATATTTTTCCTGCAAATATCTTTAAAATCGTACGCCTATGGCATATTGATCGATTTTGCCTAATCCTAAACTCCTCTGTCTTATATGTTTTAATTACCTAATCTATTTTAATTTCTACCTTTCTTACTTGTTTGTTTTCCTTAACTATACTAAGAAATTTGTTTATTTATATTTTTTATTATTTTTTCTTCTTGTTGTTGAGCCATGATATGACTTTTGTTGACAACCACTAGCCATGAAATGTATCGGATATCGATTACATCCTTTCATCTTGATTCGCCATTAAATAATAATCACGCCATTTGTAATTTGGTTTGCAGGAGAAAACCGATGTGTAAGAATAACCTATACTAATTTTACTAATTTCATTTACTGATCTAAAACTATCATTATCTTTCTTTATATTTAAATAAAGTTTAAAAGCGATTGTCACAGAGCAGCTTGAGTTTGATTTAATACGCTATAAAAACGGAAGCAAGGACCAAGTTAATATTCCTTTTAAACATCGGGCGCCGGCAGCAACGGCAACAGCACAGCAGACGATTTCATCGGTAACAGCGAAAGGGGTATCTTCGCGCGATCAACTTATGGCGGGAAAGTTTCTGGCGTGTGAAAAGACAGGTATAAAGGGTAGTTCGCAGAACATGGTGGACGAAGAAGTATTAGGCAATAATGTGCAAACACGTAACACGAATGAACAAATGTGCGATGAACTACAAAGCAAATGTGGGTCGACGAAATCCAAGCGTAACTCACGGCTAGATTTGATGCGTTTAGAAGAAAAGAAAGGGGCAGAATTGGCATACGTAGAACAAAAATATGCAATTATGAAAGAATATCAGGGCGAATCTGACGAGGAAGGAGATCTCTGCTCAGTTCAGGAGCAACGCACTATTCAGTGGGCTAATAGCCAACGTCTTAGGGAAACTGACGGGGCAAATTACAATATTCGCAAACGTGATGGTATGCATAATGAACACGGGGTTTTCGGGTCTCAACCAACTGAAGCTGCAATGCATACATTACCGGCTTTACAAATAAGTTCACGGCAGGTTGTTTCGCGGGATCTTCCACCGTTTAGTGGCAAGCCAGATGAATGGCCAATATTCATAAGTAGTTTCGAAAATTCCACGCGTTTATGTCGGTTTAGTAACGACGAAAATTAATTACGTCTTCAGCGCGCCTTAAAAGGTAAAGCTTATGAGTACGTAAGTAGCAAATTAATGTTCCCAGTGTTGTACCTTGAAATAATTTCAACGCTCAAGATGGTGTTTGGTAGGCCAGAGCATATTTTCAATAACCTTCTGGCAAAGATACGTGCATCACCGGCAGTGAATGTAAACAGGCTTGACTCTTTAGTCAATTTGGCTTTGGAAGTAAAAAACCTGGTGGCAACCATTGAGGCATCAGGTTTGGCAGCACATTTAAACAACCGTCTGTTAATACAGGAGTTGATAGATAAATTGCCATCACAAATTCGGCTACAGTGGGCCATGTGTTCAAGAAACGAACCTCTGTGTACGTTGAAACAGTTTAGCAATTGGCTATTGCAGCCAGAAGTGTTATCTCATTTACAACAGCAAGTTCGGACGCGAAGCGTTAGTGTACATAGAGAAGTAACAGAGCATAAACGAATCGTATGGTGCTATTTTTGTAGTGAAGATCATTACATTTCTAAATGCAAGCGCTTTTGTTATCTCAATGCCAGCGAGAGGTTGGAAGAAACGGATGCACGTTTATGTATCACCCATTTTTGCATGCCGAGAAGAAAACCGGTGCTGAAGCGACAGAAGCAGTGTACCATACACGTACTTCAAATGTGTTGTTTAGAATTGTACCCATCACAATTTGTGGTAAAAATAAAAGGATAAATATTTTCGCGTTCTTGGACGATGGTTCCGGACCGACACTAATAGAAGAAAGCCTTTTGGACGATCTTAAAGTCAACGGTCCCAAAAAAGAATTGTGTCTTCCCAAATCGTTAACCTGAATGTGTCATCGAAAGACAAATCTAATCGTAAGTATACGCTTGTCGATGCACGCTCAGTTAAATTTTTGGATTTACCATGCCCGACCTTACACCTTCAAGAGCTGCTTGACAAGTACAAACACCTAAGAGGATTCCCCTAGAATCTTATTACGACGTTGTTCCAAAATTAATAATTGGTGTCAACAACAAGAGTTTGTCCATGCCATTGAAATATAGAGAAGGTAAAGCTAATGAGCCAGCAGCAACAAAAACAAGGCTACGCTGGGCTATTTATGGTAATCTCGACCGCAGCCCACTTCCGTCTCACCACCAGCTGCATATTTTTGAATGCAGTGAAGACGTAAGCCTAAGACTAATGCTTGATGCCATAAGATTGGATCAAGATCCTATCGAGGGTAAGGATTTGATGCCGGTTGAGCTGACAGGAAAAGCACCGCGTGACGGCGAACAGTTTATAGCGAAGCTGCTGTGGAAGAGAGATGATTTTGTCATGCCACGTAACTATAACATGGCGCTGCAAAGGCTGAAATGCTTTGAAGGAAAACTCTTCAAAAGTGCAGAACAGAAATGCGAAGCCATCAATCATATAAAACAAATGGAAATGAAAAGCTACATTCGCAAACTGTCCGAAGAAGAAGCCACTAATTTTGGACCACGCACATGGTACTTGCCGATGTTTACGGTTAGAAACCCGAACAAACCGGCTGAATTGAGAATCGTGCGGGACGCTGCAGCGAAATACGAAGCTGTTTCACTTAATGATCAACTCGATAAAGGCCCTGATATGATAGCATAGGGAAAATAGGCATATGCGGCGATATAAATGAGATGTTCCACCAAGTGTGTGTGAGTAAGTTGGACCGGACGCGCAACGTTTCCTATGGCGAGATTGTGACCCAACACGGCAACCCGACACATATGTATTACTAGTTTTGAGTTTCGGAGCCAGCTGTTCACCTTCGCTTGCGTTATACGTCAAGAATAAAAATGCCATGGAGTTTGAGTATAAGTTTCCCGCTGCTACGCGATGTATAATAGAAAGGCATTACGTTGACGATATGCTCGACAGTACAAATACAGTCGAAGATGCGATTAAACTTGCTAAAGATGTACGTGCAATACACGCACATGGAGGCTTCTCCAGACTTATTACTGGCATTGAGTGAAGGTAGAAGTAATGAGAACTTTTGCAAAAGCAGGTCGCACACTTGAACACGTTATTGAAGCGCATAAAGTACTTGGCATGTGGTGATTAACGCAGGGAGATTGCTTTACATTTAACTTGAAGTTCACTAAAGCCAGCTCTGAAATATTACAAGGTGGGAGATTGCCTACCAAGAGTGACCTATTAAGACTGCTGATGTCCCTTTTCGACCCACTAGGCCTGCTTTCATATTTCACTATCCACATGAAAATTCTTGTCCAAAACGTTTGGCGTAGTCAAATTCATTGGGACGATATGATGCCAGAAGAGCTTGCCGATGACTGGTGGAGATGGCTAGCAGAATTAAAGGGGTTTTCCCGAGTTCGCATACCAAGATGTTACTTTTCACAGTCGAATAGCGAGAAAACCACTGTGCAATTGCACGTCTTCGTAGATGCCAGTGAGAACGCCTATGCAACAGTGGCATATTTTAGAATATCAGATATGAAAGGTGTAGAAACATCCTTGGTAGGCTCCAAAACGAAAGTTGCACCATTACGACCGATTACTATTCCGAGAATGGAATTACTTGCAGCGGTATTGGGAACTCGTTTAGCTGCTGCAATTGCAGCGCATCATAGCCTGAAAATCGAACAAACATTCTTCTGGTGCGATTCACAAACGGTCCTGCTATGGCTTCGCTCTGACCCCAGAAAATATAAACATTTTGTGAAATTTAGAATTGCTCAGATCCAGGTATCTACAGAAATCGGAAAATGGAATTATATCCCCAAACAGTTGAATGTTGCACACTTGGCAACGAAATGGAGTCGGACACCAGAGTTTAGCAAAGAATTCGTATGGTTCACAGGGCCTTCATTCCTGAAGCAGCCAAAAGGCGATTGGCCTAATCAAAACGCAATCAGCTCTAAAAGTCTACAAGTATGCAACGAAGAAGTTGTCGTGCAAACTTCCTACCCGAATACTCGTGCTTGCTTACCTCTGGTGTTTAGGAGCACCAAGACGCCGGCTACTCAGAAATGTTGAACTGGTTACCACCAGTGATGCGTCTGACCGTCGGACTGTTCCGGCTCTAGTTGGTGCTCCGCTGAGGCTTAAAACTGCTTCGATTTAAAAACGCAGACCAAGATTCTGCAGTGCTGGCTCCTTATTGCAGGTTGGGTGGCAAGTCTGCTTAGGGAGTTTGACTCCTCACACTCACAAGTAAAAATGTTCTTTTTAACTTTTAATCATCGTGCACCCGCGGCAACTACATTCGCTCATAATATATAAACACCGTTTTTAAAATTGATTTATAAGAAATTTATTATTATTCACAGGGACAAATCAACCGACTAGTTTAAAGTGCGCGTAATGAATGAAAGCTAGAATTTTCTAAAGTACCGCTTTACTTAAAAGTGGAACGTAAGTTTGCCTATGGAACAAACCTTTTGTCAGTGCTGAATTAGGGTTGCCATTACATCACCCTCCTTGGGAAAGATTGTTGTAAGGTGATCAGGCCTACAACAATCTATTGCTCCAAGAGGTGATGGCAAATTGATGTGGAGGAATGAGATGTGTAATCAAAAGATAATCCTTCCCCCCTTTAACTCATTCGTCCATATCAATTTGTAGTTAAAATACAAAGGTTAAGAAAAAAATGTTCCACGTATAAGTTATTATACTAATTTTGTAATAACTAATTATGCTATTTTAATTTATAAATTTTTAGAGTGCAATATAATTTGGTTTTTTTTCTTTTTCTTCGTAAAATTAATTCTAATTTAAACCATATTCTTTCCTTTTTCATTTCTACAGTTTGCATGAAACATATCAACTTTATTTAAAAATTAATATTTGTTTTAGTTATTTTTGACTGCTAAGTATTAAGTATAGGTTTTTTCTTTCTTTTTGTCTTGAGTTAAGTATCATTTTATGTACGTCTAATTATACGCATTTTTCGTAATGAGTAAATTAAGTAATTAACAACTAAATTGTAATTTAATATATTAATACTTATGTATGTATTTGTTGAAACTTATTACTTCATGTTTTTACAAAATGGTAGTTATCACGCATGTTTATAAACACATTTAAATCAAGTCGCTTAATATTGTAGCATTATAACGCAGTACATCATATTTGTATAAGTGACGTGAAAATTCATTGTTAGTTAAATTTTAGATTTTCCTGAAATATAGAAATTCATATGGAATTGCAAATTTGAAAAATTAATTTACGTGACTTTTCGTATTCGGTTCTTCTGGATTATCTTTTCTTTATTTTTGCTTTTATTGAACACAGTAATATTAACACCATCTACTTTGGTTACAACGTAAGGACCCTCATATATATTTTCATGGTTGATTCTGGGTTCTTTTTGTACTAGAACAATATAGTTTTCTTGAATCTGTACTGGACGAGAGTGTCTATCATATAAATCTTTGCATGTGATTTGTGCAAACGATATTTTACTTCTTTTGCATAATTGTCAACGTTGTAAATTGGATCAATTTTAACTTTTTGTACTTCGTTTGGTAAAACAGCGTTTTTACCAAAAATTAATTCGAATGGAGTAAATTTATTATCAAGAACTGTATTTGAGGTTGTGTTATGCAAAAAAGTTATATATTTTAAATATGTATCCCAGTCGGAATATGATTCATTTAAAAATGCTCGTAAGTACTCATTAAATTCTCTAAGATTTCGTTCTATTGTACCTACAGTTTCGTGATGATGTGCTGTCGAAAAGTCATGTTTAATTTTTAAAAGTTTGGTTAATTCAGCAAAAAGTTCGTTTTTGTATTCAGTCCCTAAATCAGATTTTATAGAGTGCATAATGCCATATATTAAAATGAAACTTCCAAAAACTGCTGATGCAACAGTTTTAGCACTTTTATCTGGTATAGGAAGAGTAACTAGATATTTTGATAGATCGCAAATAATGGTAACTGCGAACTTATTACCATATTTCGATTCTGGTAAAGGTCCTATCGTATCGATAACAACAATATCAAATGGTTTATTCGGCGTTGGGGTAAGTACAAGTTTTTGTCTAACTTTTGGTTTTACAATTTTTAACATATTTTGCGACATCACGGGTCATTTTTTTCTAATAATAAGGACTGAACCGAACGTAACCTGAAATTTTTAAGCAGTATAAACAAGTAGGCTGGTTAAATTTTGTTTAATTTCTTTATTTTGTTGTAACATTGCATATTTTACGCAATATTATTTACTTTTGAAAAATTTTCGAGATCACATTTTTCCCACTCCTGCCGCAACTTTTTACGTATGCCCTTCATCAACCTTACGACAGTGCTGTCATTGACCTGCTTTGTGGCCCTCTTCCATTTCAAGCCGAAATCCTGAACATTTTTAGCAGTTTCCTTGGTATTTCTTAGCTTGCTTTTAACTAACGCTCAATACCTCTCAATGGGTCGACTCTGCGGGACATTTGGCGAGTTCACTATTTTTGGAACGAAGTCAATGTTTTTGGATTCAAGAAAGTTAATGGTGGATCTCGCGTAGTGGGCTGGAGCTAAAACCGGCCAAAACAGTGTGGCTCCTCCATGATTTCTTACAAACGGCAGCAATCGTCTGTTTAAACACTCCTTGACGTACACTTCTCCGTTAATTGTGCAAGTTGTCACAAATGAGGAGGTCCTTTTGCCACATTGGCAAATTGCCTGCCACACAAGATACTTAGTTCCAAATTTTTCAATATTGATTGAAGTGTCTGCATCTGGGAGTGTTTCGCCTTTAAACTTCGTGTAGTACCGTGGTCCTGGAAGCGTGCTGAAGTCTGCTTTTACGTAGGTTTCATCGTCTAAAATGATGCAAGTTTTTTTTTCTCTCATCAAGTTGCACAGTTTTCGGGCTCGTGTTTTTATAGTTTTTATCTGCTCCTCGCTAACCTTTGCCTTTTGCTTCTTCCGAGTTTCTAAATTATTTCTGTTCTTGCATCTTTGCACCATAGACTGGCTGGTTCCACATTTTTTCGCAACCCCTCTAGAGGACTTCCTTGATTTTTCGTTATCACTGATGTTATTTTTACGTCCAAAAGTTGATCTCGAGGACCAATTCTAAAGCTGAGTTTTGGGCAGCGCTGGACCGTCAGTGACTCCAAATATCGGTTCAGTACCGATTCAACCGTACCTCGCGCGATTTTTAATTCCTTTGCAATAAAATGCCGCGGCCTTTGTGGATATCATGATATTTGTCAACAATAAGTTTGCGCCGTTGTTCTTGATTCATTTCTACACCAAAACTGTATGCTTTAACGGGAAAGTTCAAATTGGGAATAAACTTTAACACTTTGAAGGAAGCATTGCCGTTGAAAAAAAATAGTATTTCTTGACAGCTATGTCATGGGCATTTTCAAAAGTTACAAATTGTGTTCGATTCAGTCCTTGTTTTGTTCTAAGTTTCGCGTAAAGCTTTTTCATGCCACAGTGACCTCCTGCTATTGGGTCGTCGTGATAAATGGTTAGGTTAGGTTAGGTAAGCGGGCTGCCTCTGCATGTGGAGGCACACTTGGACTCGACTAAGCTGTCCGTTGTGATGCCCTTAGAGGGGGGAAGGGGGAGGGAAAGAGGGACGCAGGGAGGGTTGGGAAAAGAGGGGGAAGCTATGGGAGAAATAAAGACGACACCTATGGCTTTTTGCCGGAGAAACGCTCCGCGCTCATAACGAAGCTCTTCAGTCGACTGATGTCCACACCCGAGAGCTCATCGGGAGTGTGAAAAAAGTGCGACCCAACGTACTTAAACCTTAGGCTCGCAAAGGCAGGGCACCAGAGCAGCAGATGTTGAGATGATTCCACCTCATCGTCCTCCATACAGCTGGTGCAGTAAGGGTTATCCGCGACACTCATCCTTACCGCATGGTTACCAATCACACAGTGACCAGTAAGCACTCCCACCAATAGTGAGAGATGCAGCTTGCTTAGTCTCAAGAGCTCCCTAGACCGCCCCCGGTCCACCCGTGGCCAGAAAGACTTTGCCACCCTGCACTCCAAGGTGTTCGCCCAGCGCTCGCTGAGCTGACTAAACGCCCATCTGTCCAGAAGCAGACCACACGAGGTCAGAGGAGCCCCCAGACCCTCCCTATCCGAAAGTAGTTCCTCGAGGCATCCCTGTCTTACTACACAGATGTTACACTAGAGAGCAACCAATCCGAAGCCTCTTTTATTGCGGCCACCTCAGCCTGAAAACACTACAGTGATCCGGTAGCCTAAATTTCAGGTTGATGGAGAGCTCTTCGCAGAAGACAACTCCGCCCACCTTCCCATCCAGCTTCGACCCATCCGTAAATAAGTTTACAGGTCCTCGGTTCAAGATACTGCACCCCTCCCAGTCTTCCCTCGCCGGAATGTGGGTGGTAAAAGATCCATTCGGACCCAGAACCGGCGTGCAGTGGTCTGTCCGAGTCGGTAGGAACCCGAAGTCTCTTAGAATTCTGGAGTGCCCATTGCTCGAGGTGAACTTGAAGTCCACCCCTCTTAGCCTTACTGCGGCACGCGCAGCGGCAACCCTGCCAGCTATGTCTATAGGCACAACATTAAACATGGCATTAAGCGCAAGAGTAGGTGTGGTTCGAAGTGCCCCACTGATTCCAATTAAGACAGCTCTTTGCACCTTCTCCAGCTGCTTGACGATGTAGGCCTTGTCAAGTGCGTTCCGCCAGACGAGTACCCCATGTAATAATATTGGCTTGATTATAGTTTTATAGAGCCAATGCACTACCTTCGGCGAGAGGCCCCAGCGCTTGCCAATGGCCCCTCTGCAACAATATAGTGCTACTGTAGCCTTCTTGACTCTTTCCTCCAATTAAGGCTTCCAGGAAAGCTTACTGTCAAGGATCAAGCCCAAGTACTTCACCCTGTCAGAAAGCCTCAGAGGAAGACCACCCATAGAGGGAAGACGGCAATTCGGTATCTTATACCTCCTAGTAAAGAGAACAAACTCCGTTTTACTGGGATTTACACCCAGCCCGCAGCTAGAAGCCCAGTTCTCAACCAAGCTCAAGTAACCCTGCATAAGCTCAAATAGTGCTTCCGGGAACTTTCCTTTTGTTATCAATACTACATCATCGGCATAGGCAACCACCCGACAGCCACTTCTTTCCAGAGCCACCAGCAGGTCATTGATTACAACGACCCAAAGTAATGGCGAGAGAACTCCCCCCTTGCGGAGTACCTCTACTCACACACCTCCGGATTGAAGCGTTGCCCCACTCTGCCGCGACAGTTCTATTGCAAAGCAAGCGGTAAATAAACCTGACAAGGTCGGTTCCGACCCCTAGCTTATTTAGGGAGTTAACTACAGCCTCAGGCAAAACATTATTAAAAGCCCCCTCGATAACAAGGAAGGCACCGACCGCAAATTCTTTCCTCGAGAAGGATTTATCGATATTTTCAACGACCGTGTGTAAGGCCGTTTCGACAGACCTGCCCTTGCAGTAAGCATGCTGATCCAAGGAAAGACGCTCCCTGAGGATCCCGCTTCTTAAATGCAGATCGATCAGCCCCTCCAGCGTCTTCAGAAGAAACGAGGAGAGGCTTATCGGCCTGAAATCCCTGGGTGATACATGAGAGGCTTTACCCGCCTTGGGAATGAACACGACTCTGGCCACCCTCCAAAGCCCCGTAACATGACCCTTAGCCAGACAACCCTCGAAAATGGGCATCAACCAACGGCACGACACTTCTGCAGATTTCTGCAGTTGGGCCGGTACTATGCCGTCGGGGCCCGGGGCCTTGAAGGGCTTGAAGGAGCCAATGGCCCAAAGAAGGCGATCCATGGTTAGGACTTCCGAGACATTCGTCTCGGGGATCGACTCCTCTAACCGGATCCCTCCCGGGTCCGTGTTGCAGTGGAAATGAGCATCAAGGAGCATCCGAAGAGACTCCTCGCTGCTCATTGCCCAGCCGCCGCCCTCATATCTGATGTATCCCAGGGGTGCGGGATTCTCAGAAAGAACTCGCCGAAACCTTGAACACTCCTGACTACCCTCCAGTCTTTCGCAGAACAATCTCCACGATGTCCGCTTCACTTTTCTGATCTCGGACTTATATATCCCAAGCCCAATCATATACAGTGCCCAGTCGGAGGCTGATTTACTCTTCCTGGCCCTATTTAAAAGGCCTCTGCTCGAGGCCCTAATATCAGAGAGCTCCTCCGACCACCAGAGCGGTTTGCTCTTACCTTTGTGGTAACTCAGGGGACAAGACATATCAATGGCCCTTTACACGAAGTGGTGAACACTCCAATTAATTCCTCAATTTCGCCTTCACTCCACCCCCCCACGGGCGCAACCGGAAGCAATTCCTGCAGACTTCTGCAGTATAAGTCCCAGTTGGTTCTCCTCATATTCCTGTAAGGTTTGTAATTAGGACGCGCTTCGTCCAAAGCGAATTGTATGTACCGATGATCGGAAAAGGAGTGCTCACTAAGAACCAAAAGTGGGGTCGCTCCCCCCTATTACATATACAGAAATTTTCATTAAATATAAAATTAAAGAGTGACTCACCTCTACTGTTGATATCTGAGCTCCCCCCAAATCGTATGGTGGGAATTCGCGTCAGACCCAATAACAACGCGGATCCTCCTGCGTCTAGCTTCTGCCACCGCATTCTTTAGTAAGCACGGAGGTGGCTCCACCCCGTCCTCGTGTGCCATATAAGCGGAGATTAACCAGAGTTCTCCGGCAAGAGGCAAAATAAAAGAATTAAGTTCCTTCCTGATGAGCATGCAAGATCGTAATCTACCTGCATCCCGCTGCACCCCAAGTTTGTAGTCCCTCGTCCCGATACCAGAAACCTTATTGCAGCTGCTCAGCCACGGCTCCTGGATCAGGACTACATCAACTCCACCTTGCTCAAAGTGGATCTGAAGAATATTCATCTTCCGAAATCCCCTCCAGCACCCCTCCGCAGGTGCCATCCCCATCGGACGCAAGGAGCAATTCCTCCTCCACCCTGTCGAACAGCGGGCCAACAGACATAACCGATCCCGCACTCGAAGGAGGGCCAGCAATGCTGTCGCTGTCCGACATGACGGACTCGACCTCCATACCTATGGGGGCATCCTCCACATTCATATTTTTGCCAACCAGCGCAACTGGAACAGGCTCGTCATCCCCTCTTGAGTCGGTTTGGTAGACCTTCATGACTACCTTCTCGAAGCCATAGTAGATGACTCCCTGTCTTTCGGCGAGAGGCTTAAGAGACTCCGAGTTCAGCAACATCAGCGCTTGCCGAAAGTCACCGTCGGAGCTCTCAAACCGGATTTCCTTCCAGTTGTGCGCTGGAAGGTCCGGGTTGCAGTAGCGGAAGATATCTTCCACCTCTCTCAGCGAGGAAGCCGCCGAGGGAAGCCAGACCCGAGCACGCGGACGCAAGGGAAGGTCCCCCTTGTCCACAGCGTCGAGTTTGGCTCCCACCCAAACCTCCCCGACCAAGGCTACTGCCGCCTTGTAAAGCGCGGCCGACCGCTCATCGGCGCACAGAAGGTGGTAATCATCCCCTGATGCCAACCAGCACTCTCGCACCGCGGCGGTGGCCCCGGGTTTTCCCTGACCACCCTCATAAACACCCCTGATAAGACCGAAGACACCTTCCTCCAATCCTCCCTGGCGATGGCCCCGTCCTCCTTACCCCGATCCAAAACACCCAGAGTGATAGAGCCCGCCTGTTTAGCGATCTCGCTAAAGAGCTTAGGCGTCCCTACCGTTCTGGGCTTCTTGGAGAGGGGGGTTTCCCCCTCCTGCGATCTCTGCCGCTTTACAGGGTCAATACGGGATACGATCGCACCCCCCAGAAACACCCTCACCACAGCCCTCCTGGCCGCCGCTTAGCACCCGCCTGGCCCACTCGAGCGATCGCGCGTGCTGCTCAGATAGCTGCGCAGCACCCACCTCGCCGTAACGCGCCAGGATCTTGGTGGCCATGCGACGGTCATCACGTGCTTTCCTGGCCGGCCCAGCATGCCGTTTAGGCCTAACGGAGGGATTCCGCCCAGATTTAGCCGCAAGTCCTTGGCTGGTGCCGGCCACACTGTCCAGTGCCCTCACGTCCATAGCCGCAGACGATTTCGTCTGCGACCCTGCCTCCGTCCTAAATGCAGGCGAATTCGCCCGCGCCCCTAACCCCGAGACTAGGTGCGGTGGGTTCCCACCGGCACCACCAGAGACGAGTGCAGACGAAGAGGTCGGCTCCGACCCCTTGCTGCACCCTGCAGCAGCAGCTGCCCCACCCAGCCCACGAGTCGATTCCGCCTCGTTTAAAGAGGAGCAGAAGAGAGGGATCGGTTTCGAATCCCCTCCACCACTCGAATTTTTAATGTTAGGGTTTTGTTTTAAATTTTGGTTTTTGTTTTGTTTTTGTTTGTTTTTGTTCATCTTGTTCGTACGACAACCTACCCGACGAAGCGGGCGCGGTGGTCTAGGTCGTAATAGGGGAATTCAAACGGTCCACTACGCCAGCGCCCCATGCCGCAGCAAGGCCACCGTTACTCCCTTAGGCGGCCCGGTGTCAGGAAGGTGCCCTTAAAATACAGCCGGTCTGGTAAACCCCCTGGCTGCAAAGCTTCCAATGGGCACGGTGTCGCTTAACACCCTGGATTAGGGGGTCGACAGTTCTTGGTCATCGCTCACAAGCAGCCCGAACCATAGGAAATGGAGTGCATTCGCACAGTACCCGGAGGTAGAGACACGATTACACTACCACCCGATGATAAGGTCTGATTGTGATTCGACTAAGCCCCCGCACCAACGGCAAGGTGCCTGCCCCAGCGGAGGTAATAAATGGTCATTAGTTTTAGTTTTTTGTCACTTTCAGTCACAGTCTCGACTGGATATGTTAAAATTATTTGTAATGATTTTAAAATTATATTTCCGCGATTTTTTAAGCTAGCAATTGTGAAATGAAGGAAAAATTCATTGTCTTTTGGACATTCAATCTCCTCAATTCTGTGTTCAATTTCAAGCCTCGAAAGTAAATTATCGAAATTCATTATTTCATAATATAAGTAACTCGAGTTTTTTATGTCTAATATGTGCACAAATTCTTAAATTTTTAATTTTATCATTTTTATCATAAGTAATTTCTGATCTAATACGCGGTATCCTTTTTGAAAAGTTGTAAGAAAATTTATCATAAACGTTCTCCTGTTTTTCATTTTCGTTATTATCTTTATTTTGTATCAATTTGTCGTTTTCTCGTCTAGTCATTGATCTCGTCTGTACTGCCAAAATATTTTTCGTTGATTCCCTTATTTCGTCTATCGTTATACGTGAGAGTGCGTCTGCGCCAACATTTAAATTTCCTTTAATATATTCGATTGTAAAGTTATTTATTTATTTATATATTTGGTCTACAGAAAAATGTTTTCTTACAGACAAATGAGAATGGAACATTTAGATATTTAAGTATTTGTGAATAAACTAATTATACATTTTAATTTAAAATAAAAATAATAATAATAATAATAATAATAATAATAATAATAATAATAATAATAA
>NW_023458759.1:32345-41164 GCF_013731165.1 Rhagoletis pomonella
AATAATAATAATAATAATAATAATAATAATAATAATAATAATAATAACATAAACTAGCAGGTTTGGTAGCTGGCGAGGCCTAGTCTTCAGTCTACTTTTGTGTGCGGCGGGCGGAAAGGCCTAGTTTCCGCTCCGCGCTGCGGACAGGCTGTTGATAAAGGTCGGTAAGTCCGGGTTTCCGATCCATGTTCCCGAAGACATTACTTCGTATGTGTGGCAGGCGGAAAGCTCTGTTGATCATGGTCAGAAAGAACGAGTTTCCGATCCATGTTCCCGAAGTCATTACTTTGAATGTGTGGCAGGCGGTAAGCTCTAGTTTACGCTCCGCGCTGTGGACAAGCTGTTGATCATGGTCGGAAAGGCCGAGTTTCCGATCCATGCTCGTATTGTCTTACGCGGTCGCGAAAGTATACGAAGCCGATTACAATTGTACTAAGTAGTCATAGATATTGTGTAATTTATCGTTCCCGGTTAAAGATATTAATTTATTTAGTTACAAAAAAGCGATTATCGTTTGCGTTTACCTCATAAACTGAACCGAAATACAGTTCACCAGCTGAACGATAACGTGCAATGTAAGGGTTTACATGGTATTTATTCAAAATCTCAAGCAAGGTTTTCTTAATGGTAAAATGTGAGTCGGAGGTGTCAAAATAGTCGTAATGCTTATTAAAGTCCTGGCATAGGCAACGAAAAGCATCATGCATCAGCATAGTTAGTTTAATGGGCTTGTAATGTCTAGAAGGCCTAGAAGGAATACAAAACGTGATCTGGTTCAGTAGAAAGGGACTATTGACCATCCCGTTCAAGATCTTAATCATGAACAAAACCCCGAGCATCTCTCTTCGGCTGTGCAGCGTTGGCAAATGTATGAGCTTCAAGCGGCTTTTGTACGGTGGCAAATTATTTAATGCGAATAATAAGAATTGTTTCTGTACCGACTCGAGTCTGTCAGAGTGCGTTTGATATCTAGGGTTCCATAAAACGGACCCGTATTCTAGGATAGGCCTGACTAGGGAGGTGAAGAGAGCTTTAGTGACATAAGGATCTCTGAATTCTTTAGCCAAACGTTTGATGAAAGCCAAGACGCCCTTGGCTCTATTAACACAAGAGTTTACATGGGACTTGAATTCAAGCTTAGAGTCCATGGTTACGCATAGATCGATGAAATTAGTTACCTGATCAACACTATGTTCGCAAATGCGGTAGCTATATGATTGAAAGGGTTTTCTAGAGAAACACATAAATTTACACTTTTTCAAGTTAAGTGACATAGTATTTACTTCACACCATTTAAAAGCATTACTCAGGTCCACCTGTAATTTTTCCCTGTCTCCTGGAGCACCAATGAACTTAAATAACTTAACGTCGTCTGCGTACATTAAGCAATTCGAATACTTCAAAATATTTGGAAGATCGTTGATGAATAAAATACACCTGACGTCACATGAATTACACGAGATGAACATTTTTCAAAGATAACCTTCTGTTTCCTGCCAATGAAATAAGAAGAAAGCCAGCGCAGCAGGATTGGAGGGAAACCAATTTTTTTTGTATATTAGAGTTGAATGAGATACTTTATCAAAAGCATTGCTGAAATCAGTGTAAATGACGTCAGTTTGATAGTTACTTTTGAAACCTTTGTTCACATTTGTAGTGAATTCAAGAAGGTTTGATACAGTTGATTTACCGTTACAAAAGCCGCGATAACGGGTGTTATGGAAAAAGATAGTTCTTCCGTAACGATTTCTTTAAATAATTTAGGAATGGCACACAGCTTAGCGATTCCCCTATAATTCGCAATATTCGACCTGCTTCCATTTTTATAAAGCGGCAATATATACGTCTCCTTCCACAAAGAGGGGAAAACTTCTTGCTTTAGAGAAGCATTGAAGATGTTTGTTAATGGCTTATATAGATAATCAGCACAACTTATTAGGACACAGGAGGGAATACCATCAGGGCTGCTTAGAAAAGAATTTTTTAAACTATTCAAATGAAGGAGCACATTGTCAGCGGAGATTGAAGGAATACGGATGTGGTCAAACTGTGGGAGTGGAAAAGGATAGCTAGAAGTTTTTCATCTGGCTCGACAGAATAGTTCGATTCGAAATAATTTGCAATCATATCATCATCACTAGAAATAACATCATCTAATTTCAGTGTTGAGGGAAACCCATTTATTTTACGTTTTGAGTTAACAAAATGATAAAATGACTTGGGATTAGAAACGATGTTAATGCGAGTTTTATTAATGAAATTCCTGTAACATTTTCTGTTTAAGGCATTGTATTTATGACGAAGAATGGAGTACGCGGCGTAGTTAGAAGACATGCCTTATTTTTTATAAAGTTTAAATGATTTAGTTTTCTGATTTTTTAAATGCTTTAGCTTTGAGTTAAACCACAGCGGGTTACGAGGTCCGGTATTTTCTTTAACAAGAGGAATTAGTTTACTGAATATATTATTCAAGATTTTACTAAAGTGTAAGGCACTGTTCTCAACATCCCCATCGTACTCAGGCCAGATTATTTCAGATATAGCTATTTTAAGCTTGTCGTGGTTAGCGTATTTGAAAGAATATCGCCGACCTTTCGGCTTTCTAGTTTCAGGACAATAACATGAATCGTAGGATGGTGCCAAGGATGGTGCCAAGGTATAACTGAAGGATCGCCGCGTATTTTAGTGCATTTAGCAGTATCATCAATAAACGCTAAATCAAGACATTTACCTAAGTTGTTGATAACTGAATTTATCTCATATAGACCAAGATCGGAAAGTTCGTTAAGAAATTGGTTAAGTACATCCCGAGAAGAATTTGGGACCAGAATTCCATCCACCGAATCCCAGGAAACACACGCTAGATTGAAATCACCCAACACAACAATCGAATCGCAGGGCTTGACCATGGCAAATAAAGAGAGCAATAATGAAGAATGTTTAAAGTAAACAGAAGGGTTAGAGTTTGGTGGAATATAAATTGCTACAAGAAAAACACTACTTGAGGGGCACCTTATTCTAACACAGAGGAATTCAAAACATCATCTGAACCAGTGAATACAACTTTTTCAGAGGAAAAGTCGGTCTGGACAGCTATTAAAACACCCCCGCCTTTTCTATCTAAGCGATCACTTAAATATTTCATACTTACTACACAATATTTCACTATTAAACACATTCGGTTTTAGCCAAGTTTCAGTAAAAAACAAAATTTCATAATTTAAATCAAAATACTTTAAGTACAGCTCGGTTAATTTTGTATTTAGACCTCTAACATTTTGGTAATAAATATTGAAGAAAAATTTACTTATACGTTTTTTGATCCTGAGGAGGGAATTTGAGCAGTATTTTCATTCCGAGCACGAGGTTTAAACTCAAACTCTCGAACTAAAGCAGCATTGGGCCAGAATGAACCATCCACAATGTTTTGAAAATGGTCGGCGGAAATATCAATTTTGAAAGAAGATATGCTTCTTTCGAATGAAAAATTAAATTTTCTAATAGCTATGTGCCGTGGGTTAAGCTTTGATGTTATATAAGACTTAACATCTTCTACTGAAGTTTCACTAGAAAAGCGCGAAACAAACACAGATTTATTCGCAGGAACTCCGATTAATTCTTTCGGTAACGGAGAAGGTCCACTTTGAGATGTAGGTTCAGACACAGCTGTCGTTTTTGCCGCAGTCCTTGTAGTGACACCTGAGGAAGATGCAGCTTGAGATAACTCAATACACGGAGAATTAAAACTTATTAATTCCTTATTTAAGCCGGGAGTAGGCAAAGAATCAATTCGCGGAGTGTCAATGTCTAAAGCAATGGGATTAGGAACAATGCTGTCTCCTCCATGCTTCCGCTTTTTTGAAGCTTGTTTAAGCTTGGGTGATGGAGAGGATGAAGACTCAATGCACTTAAAGTCTTTAAATGCATCTTCATATCGCTTAAACTTTTCGTTTAGAAGCTTTAACTCCTTACCCAACTCCTGGAAGCCACTTCTGGCGCTCCTAAACATTTTACAAAGCTCAACTTCGGTTGATCTGCACTTGGGGCAAGACCAACACCTTTGTTATCGGTTATGATATCGGCCACCCTACCATTGAGACCAGCACATGTTACGTGAGCTAAGTCATCACACAACCAGCACGCAACGCAGCGCTCTAAGTCGTTTTTAATGTTACATTTTTCAAAACAGCATGATGAATACGTTGCAGCGCGAAGTAGTAACAATTTGTATGTACAAGAAAAACTCACAGTGTACACTTTTAGTACGGTAGTAACAAAGATGAGCGTTTGAGAGACACAGAAGTCTAGGTATTGTAAGTTTAATGGTTAGAAACCGTGCTGAACTTAACAGTTTTATAGCCACTGAGCCAAAAAGCTTAAAAGCATAAAAGCAAGCCAAAATCAGCTGATTGCAGGAAAATTATTTAATCGATAATAAGTAAAATGTATGATAAATCGCGGAAGATGGGAAAATGCACTCTCATGCAAAACAACAATAATGCACCAAAAGAGGCAAATATGCACAATGACAAGAATATTAATTTCTAATCTACGCACTTTATGTCTAAAACACAATAATTTATTGGAGTTTGGCTTCAAATAGCTTTTTCCAGTATAAATTACACAAATTAGAACTGCTTAGCACTTAGATAAACAAAATAACTTTTTTTTCAGCTGATTCTAACCTTATTCTTGAAAGTTTTGAAGAGGGATCTTTCATATTGAACAGGTATACTAATGGTCTGTGGTCTGATTTTACTACAAAATTCGTTCCATAAACGTATGGTCGAAATTGTTTAATGGCAAAGTATATAGCTAAAAGTTCTAATTCAATAATTGGTTTTTTCTGTTCTTTGAAGCCTTGCTGTTCTTGGCTAAGTATAGCGCCACACCCTATCTTTGAAGCATCAACTCTAATAATAAATTGATTTGTAAAGTCTGGATATTGTAGCAACTTCGGTAAAAATAAAGGCTGATCGCAACGCTTGAAAAGCTTCATCACATTTCTCATCCCAAACAAAGTCTACTCTTTTCCTACTTAATTTGTTCAAAGGTGCTGCCAGAGTTGCAAAATTGGGGATAAATCTTCGGTAATAGTTTGCAAATGCGACAAAACGTCGTACTGCATCTTTGTAGTAGGTTTAATATACTTTTTAATTGCAACTATTTTTGAATCGTCTGGCAGCAGACCTTTTGCTGAACATTTTTGCACTAAAAACGTTACTTCGGGCCTGAGAAAATTACATTTTTTTTGGGTTTAATTTTAAGTTGAAACTTAGACAAGTTTCGAAAACTTTCGCTTAATTTTTAATGTGACGTGCTTCGCTACAGCTTATGACAATAATCTCATCTACATATAAAAATGCTACGTTCGGTGGAATACCAGAAAAAGCTATACTCATCATTCGTAAGAATGAGTTGGGTGCTATACTTAAACCGAATGGCAATACTTTCCATCGAAATGCTCCACGGTCTGTGCTAAAAGAAGTTATATCACGTGAATCTTCATGCAAGGGGATTTGGTGAAATCCGGAAAATAGATCTAAAGTAGAAAAATATTTAGCTCTGCCAAGATTGTCCAAAATATGGTCAACTCGTGCGAGAGGGAACTTATCCGCAATAAGTTTTTTGTTGACTGCGCGGAAATCAACGCACATACGATATGCTTTTTGACCATTAGTAGACTTTTTACGAACCAAAATTAGAGGACTATTGTAATTGGAATAACTTCCTTCAATTAAATCGTTATCTAATAATTTGTTAAGTTGGCGAGTTATCTCTTCACGCTGGGAATATGGCAGACGATAATTTTTTACATATACCCGGGTCAGTGTCAGTCAACCTAAGTTTCTGTTCATAAAAATTGTTTAATGTCATTTTGTCGTTGTCAAGAGCGAAAATGTCGTCATATTTTATGCAAAGGTCAAGTAAATTGCTGTTAGCTTCTGTAGGGATTTGGTTTTTCAAAATATTTGTTAATTCGTCCGTTCGGGAGTCTTGAGTCTTGGACTTATTAATTGAATAAACGTAATAGTCAGAAAGTTTTTCAGTCCGAATATTTATATTCTTTACATGTTTTACTTCATCCGTGGTATTTATAATTTTAATGATTGGGTTACTGCTATTAACTATGCATCTTGCTGTGAATACACCATGTTCAACTTCTAGTGCTTCTACAAAAAGTGGATCTGGCGAATCGAAAATTCAATAAACCTCGCATCTGGGTGGTATGATGCAAGTGTCGCTTTCGGTTCCGTGTAGGATTGGTATCGCGACTTTTTTCATTGCCTACCCAGAAGGAAACACAATTGCTTGCATAGCTAATAACGCATTTGTTAATTTTTAGAAAATCTTTTCCCAATATGCCATCCGATGATATGTTAAAATCGTCGTTTACCACTTGTAAAGTATGTTTAATGTAAAAATCAGTAAAAGTCAAGTTTATGGTAATCGTACCTAACGTAGAAACTGTATCAGAAGTGGCACCGGTAATGTGAATTATATCGTTCGTATTTATAGAAAAATGTTTATCAATGCTAGAAATTTTTATTAAGGAAATGTCGGCTTGCGTGTCGACTAAAACATACAAAATTTCTTTGACCCATTAATTTTTAATTCGATAAAGTCGGAGTAGTTCAAATTTAGGCAATAAATGCCTTTTGTTGCAAACAAATCATTTAATTGTCCAATTCTTCCGCCCTCAGTGTTCGCGCCTGAGGGGCGTTGGCGTTTAAAGCACGCACATTAGCGTTATTTCTAACATTTGGACGTCTATTGTTATTATTGTAGTTACTTCGATTTCTATTATTAGAAGATCTATTATTAGAATTATTGCTGAAATTAGAATTATTGTTGATATTACCGCTGTTGCCCCTACTACCGTTGTTGTACCTATTGTTACCATTATTGCTATATATACCAAAATTGTTCTTATTGAACCTATTATTGTTGTTGTATCTATAATTGTTGTGGCCTCGAAAGCTACCTCGAAAACTAGTCGCTCTTATCGTTCTAGACCTACACGCTAACACCTGCCGCTCCTTTACCTCATTATCACGCACTATTATCATCTTCGCAACAAGTCCTTTTGAATCATGGAAGGTTGACGATGCTAGAATAGATTTCACCATGTCCGATCGACTGTTGAGCCTACAAACGTTAACTGTTTGCTCAACTGCCATTTCATGGGCTTTTTCTTGGGTCATCCCTTCGATGATCAGCGAACGTTCCAACGAGTCCGACAACTCTTCAACTAGTTTTGCAAACTCCGCATAATTATTATTAGTTATCTTTAAAGCTGCTTTTTTCCCGCGGCAGCTTTAGAGTTGTCCGGTTTAATTTTCCTACATATTGCTTCTTTAATCTCACTAATTGAATTTATTTGCGGTGGTAGAGACTCGCGAGCTTCACCCTCGAGTTTCGATCAGATAATTCTTCTATTAAATTTATTCTGTCGATAAAGGAAGCAAGTGAAAGCGGGTCACCACTATAGTTTTCTTTTATTATTGAGGCGCAAAAACCTAAGAAAGATCTTTTTGCTCGGAAGTTGCCATTGCAATGTCGTCAATGCTCGAAAATGAATTTATATTATGTAAACTTTCAAATCCTAAAAGATCTTCCCGTATAGACAAGGAACTGCTTTTGTTAACTATGCCAGTCGAAGTTGCGTCGGAAAATTCTTCAAACTCTGCTAGCGTGTAACAACCGTCTTCTTCAATTAACTCAGAGAAATTCTCTGGTATTCTTATATTACAATTAATTTTCTCAAAACATTTAAGAAGTAGAAATTTTCTACTACCGACTCTGGCTTATCTCGCTGCTTGAAATGTAAGTTCACCTGTATTAATATATTATTATACGCTTCCACTAAAGACCTTTTATATTCATTTAGTTTTTCTTGTTTTGCTGTTAGAGGGCGATATTGTAAAACCCGTCTACAAACGCTTGAAAAATTATTACGCAAATCTTTGAACACTGTGTCAAAATCTGACATTTGGCAACCCCGCGAAGCAAAAGAAAAATTCTATATTGTTATATAATTGTCAAAAAATAAATTATGCAAGTTCTTCACTAGAAACATGCGGAAGAAAAAAAATCGAAAAAATGCTATTATAAGTGTAAAGTTTTATAATTTGAAAAATTCTTATGTCTTTTTTCTCAAACAGTCATCGGGTGCAAGCTGAAAGTTTCATGCAAAAATGGGTTTTCATGCAGTAGGAGTGTCGGGAAAATTCACATGCAAGGCAAAAGAGTATAAGTTGTTTTTAAATGTTATAATGTATATATTTAAGAAAAGTTTCAATTTTGGTTACATAGGAAGGTATTGTCACATATACATCGGTATATGATATAAATGTCGGTTATATGTCTATTAAAAATTTATTAAAGTTTCGATTACTTTAGCAAATCGTATTTTGACAAAAAGTATACAAAAATTCAATGAGTCACTCACGACACTTAGAATCTAATAATTTCAATGTAGTATTTTAAAGAAAAATGCATCAGAAATGCAAAAAAAGTCTATGACTGACGTTAGCACGACGCTTGGCTGTTATTGAGTTTTTTTTTGCAAATTTTATTTAAATTTATGTCACTTATATCTAATAACATGAGAATTTTGTTTTTGTTTAGAAAGATGGTATTTAAGTTTATATCACTTATAGTATGAAAATTTTGTATGAATACGCAGAGATTTAAAAGAATTCAATGAATCTCATGTCAACTTATATTTATGTGAGAAAATGATTTGCGAGAAAAATGGGTTAATCACTTACAATCTATTATAAAAAGTGTTGAATTACTTATGTCTAAGGGTTATC
>NW_023458759.1:41264-42591 GCF_013731165.1 Rhagoletis pomonella
AAGGCAAAGGTTAGCGAGGAGCAGATAAAAACTATAAAAACACGAGCTTGGAATGGAAGAGGGCCACAAAGCAGGTCAATGACAGCACTGTCGTAAGGTTGATGAAGGGCATACGTAAAAAGTTGCGGCAGGAGTGGGAAAAATGTGATCTCGAAAATTTTTCAAAAGTAAATAATATTGCGTAAAATATGCAATGTTACAACAAAATAAAAAAATTAAAAAAAATTTACCCAGCCTACTTGTTTATACTGCTTAAAAATTTCAGGTTACGTTCGGTTCAGTCCTTATTATTAGAAAAAAATGACCCGTGATGTCGCAAAATATGTTAAAAATTGTCAAAAATGCCTTTTAAACAAAGTAAAACCAAAAGTTAGAGAAAAACTTGTACTTACCCCAACGCCGAATAAACCATTTGATATTGTTGTTATCGATACGATAGGACCTTTACCAGAATCGAAATATGGTAATAAGTTCGCAGTTACCATTATTTGCGATCTATCAAAATATCTAGTTACTGTTCCTATACCAGACAAAAGTGCTAAAACTGTTGCATCAGCAGTTTTTGGAAGTTTCATTTTAATATATGGCATTATGCACTCTATAAAATCTGATTTAGGGACTGAATACAAAAACGAACTTTTTGCTGAATTAACCAAACTTTTAAAAATTAAACATGACTTTTCGACAGCACATCATCACGAAACTGTAGGTACAATAGAACGAAATCATAGAGAATTTAATGAGTACTTACGAGCATTTTTAAATGAATCATATTCCGACTGGGATACATATTTAAAATATATAACTTTTTTGCATAACACAACCTCAAACACAGTTCTTGATAATAAATTTACTCCATTTGAATTAATTTTTGGTAAAAACGCTGTTTTACCAAACGAAGTACAAAAAGTTAAAATTGATCCAATTTACAACGTTGACAATTATGCAAAAGAAGTAAAATATCGTTTGCACAAATCACATGCAATAGCCAAAGAATTACTTAATAAACATAAAATACGAAACAAAGATTTATATGATAGACACTCTCGTCCAGTACAGATTCAAGAAAACTATATTGTTCTAGTACAAAAAGAACCCAGAATCAACCATGAAAATATATATGAGGGTCCTCACGTTGTAACCAAAGTAGATGGTGTTAATATTACTGTGTTCAATAAAAGCAAAAATAAAGAAAAGATAATCCATAAGAACCGAATACGAAAAGTCACGTAAATTAATTTTTCAAATTTGCAATTCCATATGAATTTCTATGGAACTCATGGAGAACTCCTCCATTGTAAACCGCATGGTATTCGCCACCTTACGG
>NW_023458759.1:42691-43931 GCF_013731165.1 Rhagoletis pomonella
TATCCTTTTCGTTCGGGATCTCCTTTTCCTTTCAGGTTTTCAATGAACAATTTCGCGTGTGAAAAGCGATTTGCATCTACAACAGCTGATTTCTGAATAGTTACGGCGACCTTCTGCAGATCAACTTTGTAATGGCAACCCTAATTCAGCACTGACAAAAGGTTTGTTCCATAGGTAAACTTACGTTCCACTTTTAAGTTAAGCGGTACCTTAGAAAATTCTAGCATTCATTCATTTCGCGCACTTTAAACTAATCGGTTGATTTATCCCTGTGAAAAATAATAAATTTCTTATAAATCAGTTTTGAAAACGGTGTTTATATATTATAAGCGAATACAGTTGCCGCGGGTGCACGATAATTATAAGTTTGAATTTAAAAGAACATTTTTACTTGTGAGTTTGAGGAGTCAAACTCCGTAAGCAGACTTGCTACCCAGCCAGCAATAAGGAGCCAGTACTGCTACCAAGATTCTGCGTTTTTAAATCGAGCAGTTTTAAGCCTCAGCGGTGCCCCACCTAGAGCCGGAACAGTCCGACGGTCAGACACATCACAGGTGATAACCAGTTCAACATTTCTGAGTAGCCGGCGTCTTGGTGCTCCTAAATACCAAAGGTAAGCAAGCACGAGTATTCGGGTAGGAAGTTTGGACGACATGGCGACCATGACGCGGAGCCTCTGGAGTCCTTACGCGCATGAAAAAGTGCTAAAAGCAACACAAGTGTGGCGGTGGTCGTGGTTGGTGAGTAGAAAAATGAGTGTACTACATTTTTGGGATTACTGTACAACACCATCACACGGTATATTCCTATGAAAACGGTATCGCAACATTAAAACGGCACAGCATTTCTTCACCGTACAGTTTTTACGGCGTACAGCATTTTCACATCGTACATATATTAAATACATACATACAGTCCGGTTCACTTGATTAGAGGCAATAATTTTTATGGAAGAAAATGGTTATTAAAGCCACCGAATTTGATCAAGTAACAAAATGTTTTCTGATAATTCAAGCTAAGACTGAACTTTGCTCGAAAATAAACACGTATCAAAATATTATTCCATCTAACGGTATTTCACAGCAGTAAAACTTCAGCAGCTGTAATATTGTGCTTGATTTATTGGTTCACTTGAATAGAGGCGCCCAGTTTGCCTACATTATTTGCGCAATAAAGGTGTGAAAAAGGATCGCTTTTTTTTAAGTATTCATTGTGTTTGGTCGAAAACTTCTCAATTCTA
>NW_023458759.1:44031-46705 GCF_013731165.1 Rhagoletis pomonella
CCCTTGAGCAAAGCTCTTGCTGGGGTATCGCAGCAAAAAGCTTTAATTCTAAATTGGTAATAATGTCCCTCAATTTCCACTCCATTATTTAATCTGTTCACTTCGTTGATGAACTTTCCTAAAAACGCATCAAGTTCTTTCGGTTTTTCATCTCCGTAATAGACTCCTATAGGAAAAGGCTCGTAAACGTTGTAATGATTGTGAATTTTACCCAAAATGGGCCACATTTGGCGCGTACTTGATTTGTATACAGGCACCCCATCTATATTTATCAATAGTTCTATAGAACTTTCGTGGAAATCAGGATTGACATTTTGTAATCCTTTTTCGATCCCAAAGTACACGAATTCGCCAGTTCCAACTGTCTCAATTCCATACTTTGCGTTATAAGTTTTTAGGAAACTTTTACAAGTTTTTGGCAAGTTAGGAAGTAGCTTGTGACGCAAAATGTACAACAGTTTATCACCGTTCGATTGAGCAATACCACTTTGAATAATCCACTTTCTGAGTTCAGGTTCCTCATCAAAATCTGGAGGGTATCCTTTTGGTGCTTTCTCGCAAATAAACTCCACGTCGTCATCGGCAACAGCCCCTTCGTCCGGACTATAGTAATCTTCATGTTCATAGTCGATATAATCTTCGTTATCAGTCTGTAAATTAACTACGATTGATTAAGAGCATTTGATAAAATTTGTATTCCAAATGAACGTACCGAAAATTCATTGTGGGGATCAACTTCGCGAATGTCGTCCTTTCCAGAAATTACTCCTTCTGTTCCCACATGTTGGTGGTGTTCATAAACAAGGTTTTCGATACTGTCATCAACGAAATTTTCAATACCGTACGTAAATTCATTGCCTTGAAAATAAAATGAGCCAAATGTAAATATGTATACGTATGATTCATGTGTACAGAATAACGTTTTATTCTACACGGTTTAATTATTTCTAAATATAAAAATACAAATCGGTGCAAATTCGAGAAGTGTTAAACCACCATGTTCAGTAGCTGCAGAATCAGCGAAGAAACCTTGCAAATCAGAGTCGTAGACTGACTGAGCCTTTTTTCTTTTTCGACATTTCGTAACACGTAACACATTTAATTTTTTTTTGCTCATATTGCGCGATACTTTTCGGTAAAAAGATGTGTGCATAATAATAGCCCTAAATGTGCTCGTTTCGGCACAGCTTGTGAATTATTGGTGTCACATCGACATGGAAATGTGTGTAAGATATCGATATTTTGAGACAACATCGAGTGCTTAAACATCGATTTTTGCTACCCGATGTTTTATCAACATTTATTGTTTGCGTAAATTATTTTTCAGCTCTGAACATTTTTTGTATCTAACAACACTATTTTTATTATTTCAACAGATTGAATAATACATTTTTTTTTATGTACATGTGTAAATTCAATACAACTCTGACGCGAATGATCACCAGAGAGTAACCTACTGCTACGGTTCTCCTTGACTACTTGACGGATTTACCAAAAATCTCTGGGTTCGTATCGCCGGATTGCTAAATAAACGCTGAAGATGACCAAATTACAGTACAATTGGTTGGAAAATCCGATTTTGACAGGGCGTTAGGTATTGAAGTTAGCTGGAGAAAACTGCGAAACTGTAATTTTCATGTTACAGACAAACAAACCTATGCTTATTGTTGATGTTATTTCTGCATTTGACGTAGCGTTGACGCTTTTGTTTAGGTATGGCACCTCGGCGTTAACTCTAGGCGTCAGAAAACGCTCGTTCCAACGCTTTTGTTTAGGTATGGCAGTTATATACCTGCGCTCGCACTCATGTCAACTCTAGAACGTTCTGCCGTCAATCGCACATTCTCTCGCTGTTCGCGGTATTCATCCACTTCTCGCTGTCGAATATTCTACGTCATTCCTCGAGCATTCTACCATTTTCTCGTTGTTCGCTTAACGCTTCCGCAAGATTAGCCATACTTACGGTGACCATAAATATATTTTGAAAATGCAGGACAATTTTTCAAAAAATTTTCCTACATATAATTGCGTAGTATAAAAATAACAAAAATATAATATATGTATATATACATTCCTCGTCATTTGAATAGCGCACCGTTTTTTTGATTTTCTACCATACAAAGTATGCTTGACAAAATTTTTATATGGAAGAAAATGCGCAGCACCGTCAACAAAAAAAATTGTCGCCCCTATGTTTATTTTTTTTTTTTGATTTTCAAAAATTTTTTTTGGCACTGAGTTTTTGCATGCAGAAAATTGTGTTTTTTAGTCATTTCATTTCATATTCAATCACTTCATTACAATAGTCGATTAATTTTTTTAATTTAATCGATTGAAACAAGTATTTTACTCTATCTTTTAATAGTAAATAATCGATTATTTTTAAAACAATCAAAACTAAAAAAGGGATATTTAATTTATTCTTTTTAAATATTCAGGGCCGTTTTCTCATCTAACCTTTAGATTACCGAACTCTTTATCATCTCGATATACGAGCTTTCGTTTTCTCGTCAGCGCATTAATTTCTCGAATCGATAAATTATTCCTGACCCGATGTAGCCTTTAAAAATTTTTACCCAACTTTAAATTAAACATTTCCAACACATTTTTTTTCTTTGGTTTTGGTCCATGGTTAAGATGTATTAGATATTTGAACCAAGGTTTGGGTTTTGGC
>NW_023458759.1:46805-50176 GCF_013731165.1 Rhagoletis pomonella
ATTTAGTTGGCCGCACAGGTCCAGTTGAGATTTACTCCTGGTTTTGCGCTGTCTTGGC
This sequence comes from Rhagoletis pomonella, assembly GCF_013731165.1. NCBI lineage: Eukaryota > Metazoa > Arthropoda > Insecta > Diptera > Tephritidae > Rhagoletis > Rhagoletis pomonella. Next base: position 46,864 of record NW_023458759.1, read on the forward strand.
TCTGAATATACCATAAGGACTTGTGTTAACCCTCGCGATGGCATGCTCCTTTGAGAGAAGGGAACTTCGGGACACTTAAAAGCGACTGTGCTACGTGTGGAGATAGCGGCTTGAAGCGGAGACCCAATTGATTGGAAATGAATAAAATAAAACAAACAAATGAAACCAACGTCGATGTTATGGGGGAAGTATGCAGCGCATTCAGGAAGAGCAGTAGAGTTGTGCGCTCCCCGCCACAAACTCCTCTCCAGGCAAATGCCGGCACCACGAGCACGGAGAGAGCCGCCGACGTGGCGCAGAAGGCTACACCTTGCCAAACGGCAACTCCCGGCAGCCGGGATAGTCGTCTTCAAATGCCGGCTGCTGCAAACAGCGACAAGCATGTCACCGCAAGCTTGAGAACTTGCGAAGGCAATGAAGATGAGCAATTGGCCCAGATTCGGCTCGTCTTGAAGAAGATGCAGAGTGCTGTCTCTAAGCAGAAGAATGTGTCCATGGACATAAAAACGGGTATGGCCCAAATCGAGGAGGGCTTAAATATATTAAGCTACCTCCGAGAGCAGCGCCGGAAGGGGTCTACCCTTTCCGAGCTGCGGAAGGCTGGCCCTGGCTCGCAAAAGAGAGGTCGAACTCGATCCGACTCCCCTACAGGCGAGCCCGAAAAGCAAAAGAACACTAACTATAATAATAATAGTAGTAATAAGATTACTATTAATAATGGTAATAATAATAATGGAAATAAAGATAATAATGCACAGAAAACCGTACCAGATAATCAATGGAAAACGGTTGGAAAAAGCAGAAAGCCCAAGCCAGGGCCAGCGCCAGGTGAACCCTTGGTCAATAAGGGCGAGGCGACCAGCCACAAAAAAAGAAGAGGGTGAGAAAAAAGAAGAGTCTCGCCAAATTAATCATTAAGCCAGCTGAAGGCAAAACCTATGCAGAGGTGCTGGGAACGATACGTGGTAAGCTCCAACCCGAGAAGACGGAGACCGTAATTCGATCTGTTCGGAAAACCCGCGAAGGCGGCGTGCTTATCGAAATGGAGCGCTGTGGTGCCCACTCAGCATTTAAGGAAAATGTGTGCACTGCCATTGGCCAGCTTGGAGACGCCCGTATTCTCACTAAACTCCTCGCTGTAAACTCGCGAGAACAAAGAATTGCCGTGGTGGAAATCGACGAACTGCCAGGCCGGACTCTTATTGAAAAGGGGAAGTTCCGAGTAGGCTGGATTATCTGCCGCGTACTAGAGCGCGTGGATGTCCAAAGGTGTTTCCGCTGTCTGGGGTATGGCCACAAAAAGGCGGCATGCAAAGGCCCAGACAGAAGCAGTTCATGCTGGAAATGTGGTCAACAGGGCCACATAGCCTCTGCATGTAAAGAAAGCCCAAGCTGCTACCTGTGCTCGGCAGGAGATGGACAGAAAAATGCCAATCACCTGCCCGGATAGGGAGCGTGGAAGGCCTTCAGGGATGGCCTTGCTGAGGCTACGACAAAGCTTGGGAGAATATGATTACATTTATACAAGGCAATATGAACAGGAGTAGGGTAGCTGATGACCTGCTGGACCAACTGGTTCTTGAACAAAGAGCAGACGCTGTCATCATCAGTGAACCCTATAGAACAAAGGAAACCTGGCATGTCGACCAATCAGGCTCGGCCGCGATATGGACTGCTAACCCCAACCATCGCGCAGAGAGCAGCGGGGTCGGACGCTGCTACGTCTGGGTGAAAATGGCGCAAAGCACTCTGGTGAGCTGCTACCTGTCTCCAAACGACACAGCCCTTGTCTTCAGGGAAAAGCTCGAAGACCTTGAAGACGAATTGCGCGATATAACCGGCCACATAATTGTTGCTGGAGATTTCAACGCAAGAGGCGTGGAATGGGGTATGCCCCAAACAAACACCAGGAGAAGACTGGTCCTTGAAATGGCAGCCCGCATTGGCCTGACCATCCTCAACACCGGATCGACCCCTACATATCGAAGGCCGGGTTTTGGATACTCTATCCCTGATATAACCCTGGTCTCAGAAAGCCTTCTTCGAAGGGCTGACAGATGGAGAGTGATGGAAGACTTGAGTAGTAGCGACCACAACTACATCACCTTCCAAGTCACTGACACAACGCGAGGACAAACACGCAGTATCCCTCGCAGGAAACCAGGATGGAACCCGTCCAGGGTCGATGTTCGCAAGTTCGACACATCACTCCTAGCAGATTCCCAAGGTATTTCACCCACAACGGGAGAGATCCACAACAGCGAGTCTTGTACTAAGCTGGTCGAAGAAACCATGCGCTGCATTCACCGGGCATGCAAAGCCTCAATGCCACAGAGAAGAGCATGGTCAGGTAAAAAGCAGGTATACTGGTGGAATGACCGAATTGCAGAGCTGCGAAGGGCCTACCATAGAATGCGGAGACTCGCAACAAGCGCTCGTGGTAGACCTGAGGCGCTGACAAGAGCAGCAGCCTACAAAAGCGCTAAAAAAGCACTTGGGGCCGAGATACAGAAGAGTAAACGGAACTGCTGGAAAGCGCTTTGTGACGAAGTGGATCGCGATCCCTGAGGCCAGGGATACAAAATAGTGATGAAAAAGTTCCACACATCATCGCAAGCGATGGATGAGGCCCGAGTTAAGAATATAGTGGATGCGCTATTTCCCATACACCCACTAAGAGCAGATACAGTGATCGTCGAGGAGCAAGCCGAGGTACAACTGTTTTCGACAGACGAGCTGAAGCTAGCCCTGCGAAGCATGAAAGCCGGCAAGGCTCCAGGTCCAGATGGCATACCAGCGGAGGCAATCAGGTTAGCAGCGAAAACGAGCCCTGGTCTCCTGCTTAACATGTACAACAGCTACCTTAGGGCCCGGGTCTTCCCAAGCCAATGGAAGAAGGCGAGACTGGTGCTTATACCCAAGGGCAAAGGGGACCCAAACTCTCCTTCATCCTTCCGGGCACTCTGCATGCTAGACACAGCAGGTAAAATGATGGAGAGTCTGCTCAAAATACGCTTGACGTCAGCCATAGAAAGCGAGGGAGGCCTTTCACCCCGACAACATGGCTTCAGGAAGGCACACTCAACTATAGGAGCAATTGGCGAAGTAGTCGAGGCGGTACATAAGGCCGAAGAAGCCTGCCACCAGGCGCCGCCAATAGTGCTGCTAGTCACACTGGACGCCAAGAACGCCTTCAACTCGGCAAGATGGGACGACATGCTGCAGGCCTTGGAACGGTCGTTCGAGGTTCCAACATACTTGCTAGATATGATCCGGGACTACCTCAGAGACCGTTGGCTTTTGTACGACACAA
>NW_023458759.1:50276-55562 GCF_013731165.1 Rhagoletis pomonella
ATTTAGTTGGCCGCACAGGTCCAGTTGAGATTTACTCCTGGTTTTGCACTGTCTTGGCTCTGAATACAATATACCATAAGGACTTGTGTTAACCCTCGCGATGGCCTGCTCCTTTGAGAGAAGGGAACTTCGGGACACTTAAAACCGACTGTGCTACGTGTGGAGATAGCGGCTTGAAGGGGAGGCCCAATTGATTGGAAATGAATAAACTAAAACTAACAAACGAAAGCGACGTTGATGTTATGGAGGAAGCAGCGCATTCAGGAAGAGCAGCATAGTTGTGCGCTCCCCTCCACAAACTCCTCTGCAGGCAAATGCTGGCACCACGAGCGCGGAGAAAGCCGCCGACGTGGCGCAGAAGGCTACACCTCGCCAAACGGCAACTCCCGGAAGCCGGGATAGTCGTCTTCAAACGCCGGCTGCTGCAAACAGCGACAAGCATGTCACCGCAAGCTTGGGAACTTGCGAAGGCATTGAAGATGAGCAATTGGCCCAAATTCGGCTCGTCTTGAAGAAGATGCAGAGTGCTGTCTCCAAGCAGAAAAATGGGTCCATGGACATAAAAACGGGTATGGCCCAAATCTAGAAGAGGTTAAATATACTAAGCTACCTCCGAGAGCAGCGCCGGAAGGGGTCTACCCTTTCCGATCTGCGGAAGGCTGGCCCTGGCTCGCAAAAGAGAGGTCGAACTCGATCCGACTCCCCTACAGGCGAGGCGGAAAAGAAAACGAATACTAACTACAATAATAATAGTAGTAATAAGATTACTATTAATAATGGTATTAATAATAATGGTAATAACGATAATAATGCACAGAAACCCGTACCAGATTATCAATGGAAAACGGTTGGAAAAAGCAGAAAGCCCAAGCCAGGGCCAGCGCCAGGTGAACCATTGGTCAATAAGGGCGAGGCGACTAGCCGAAAAAAAAGAAGAGGGTGAGAAAAAAGAAGAGTCTCGCCAAACTAATCATTAAGCCAGCTGAAGGCAAGCCTATGCAGAGGTGCTAGGAACTATACGTGGTAAGCTCCAACCTGAGAGGACGGAGACCGTAATTCGATCTGTTCGGAAAACCCGCGAAGGCGGCGTGCTCATCGAAATGGAGCGCTGTGGCTACCACTCAGCATTTAAGGAAAATGTGTGCACTGCCATTGGCCAGCTTGGAGACGCCCGTATTCTCACTAGACTCCTCGCTGTAAACTCGCGAGAACAAAGAATGGCCGTGGTGGAAATCGACGAACTGCCAGGCCGGACTCTTATTGAAAAGGGGAAGTTGTGAGTAAGTTGGATTATCTGCCGTGTCCGAGAGCGCGCGGATGTCCAAAGGTGTTTCCGTTGTCTGGGATATGGCCACAAAAAGGCGGCATGCAAAGGCCCAGACAGAAGCAGTTCATGCTGGAAATGTGGTCAGCAGGGCCACACAGCCTCTGCATGTAAAGAAAGCACAAGCTTCTATCTGTGCTCGGCAGGAGATGGACAGAAAAATGCCAATCACCTGCCCGGATAGGGAGCGTGCAAGGCCTTCAGGGATGGCCTTGCTGAGGCTAAGACAAAGCTTGGGAGAATATGATTAAATTTATATAAGGCAATATGAACCGGAGTAGGGTAGCTGATGGCCTGCTGGACCAATTGGTTCTTGAACAAAGAGCAGACGCTGTCAGCATTAGGGATGGGTAAATTCGATATTCGGAACATCGATATTCGAATTTTAATCGAATTTTAGCTCCAAAATGGCGAATTTTTGAAATCGAACTTTGTGTTGCTAAAATTCGGATAAAATCGATTTTTTCTAGAAAAAATCGAATTTCATATTCATTTTCAAAAAAATCAACTCTTCAACTTTCTTGTTTCTGACTAAATTTGCCATCACTGTGTGGGGCACTCCATTTGTCTTAGGGATGCAAGTAAAAAATACATGTTTTGCGATCTGATGCATCGAGACAAAAAATCTGTGCCAAGAAGGAACTGTTATTGTAAAAAGTACTTTTTTTGTTGATTCTTTATTTTAAATTTGTAGAGGCTTTTACGTTGGTAGCACGAAGCTTTTGCCTGAGAAGCCCCTAGTAAAATTTTCCGGAGAATAATTTTCTAGAGTACACCAGTCTTCTAACGACCTTCCAAATTTGCTGTTTGCGGGATTTATTGAAGTAAGGATCAAAATTACCCTTTTAGGCGGGAGCTAATAGGTTAAAATGTTCTACGAAAATATTTCCCATGAAATTTTATTATATATGTCTTAACCCTTAATTTCGCTCAGACATTTATTTTAACTATTTTTTTGAAAACTACTTAAGCCGAGACATGAAAACTTTAGTAGGCCATGAAATAAAAATACGAGCTAACTTTCGCAAATCCACCGAGTGTTTTACTACTGGATGGATATACTTTCAGAAAATGTTAACAAAGTCCGGGCTGGTTTGGGCTGACCCACAGTGTAATTTGAGTTTAACTTTTTAAACAGGTGACCACTCTCTTCAAGCACCTCAAAAATATTGTAATTGTTGCATAGTATTTTAAGCATAAAACTTCCTTTTCGATTGATACCCATATTGGGGTAATTTATTTACCTTATTAAATAATTTGATTTTGATTTTCTTACATACATTCATATGGCACAAGGCTAAAACCATATTACACATCTGCAGGGCAACCCCTTTCATTTGACACCTACCTCCTTTTTGAAAATTGAACGAACGATACAGATTTTATAACATGGTGTTAAATATTTAACGCAAACATCTCCGAACTCGATTAAGAAGTTTCACTTCAAACATTTTTTGGAAAATTCGAAAAAATTCGAAGTAAATCGAATTTGCACCACCAAATTTCGAATCGAATGGTAGGCAATGTTCGAAATTCGAAAAAAATCGAATTTCAACCCCCCACTACCCATCCCTAGTCAGCATCAGTGAACCCTATAGAACAAAGGAAACCTGGCATGTTGACCAATCAGGCTCGGCCGCGATATGGATTGCTAACCCCAACCATCGCGCAGAGAGCAGCGGGGTCGGACGCCGCTACGTATGGGTGAAAATGGCGCAACTCACTCTGGTGAGCTGCTACCTATCTCCAAACGACATAGTCCTTGTCTTCAGGGAAAAGCTCGAAGACCTTGAAGACGAATTGAGCGATATAACCGGCCACATAATTGTTGCTGGAGATTTCAACGCAAGAGGCGTGGAATGGGGTATGCCCCAAACAAACACTAGGGGAAGACTGGTCCTTGAAATGTCAGCCGGCATTGGGCTGACCATCCTCAACACCGGAACGACCCCTACATATCGAAGGCCGGGTTTTGGATACTCTATCCCTGACATAACCCTGGTTTCAGAAAGCCTTCTTCGAAGGGCTGACAGATGGAGAGTGATGGAAGACCTGAGTAGTAGCGACCACAACTACATCACCTTCCAAGTCACTGACACAACGCGAGGGCAAACACGCAGTATCCCTCGCAGGAAACCAGGATGGTCGATGTTCGCAAGTTCGACACATCACTCCTAGCAGATTCCCAAGGTATTTCACCTACAACGGGAGAGATCCACAACAGGGAGTCTTGTACTAAGCTGGTCGAAGAAACCATGCGCTGCATTCACCGGGCATGCAAGGCCTCAATGCCACAGAGGAGAGCATGGTCAGGTAAAAAGCAGGTATACTGGTGGAATGGCCGAATTGCAGAGCTGCGAAGTGCCTGCTATAGAATGCGGAGACTCGCGACGCGCGCTCGTGGCAGACCTGAGGCGCTGAACAGAGCAGCAGCCTAAGAAAGCACTTGGGGCCGAGATACAGAAGAGTAAACGGAACTGCTGGAAAGCGCTATGTGACGAAGTGGATCTCGATCCCTGGGGCCAGGGATACAAAATAGTGCTGAAAAAGTTCCATACATCATCGCAAGCGATGGATGAGGCCCGAGTTAAGAATATAGTGGAGGCGTTATTTCCCACACACCCACTAAGAGCGGATACAGTGTTCGTCGAGGAGCAAGCCGAGGCACCACTGTTTTCGACAGACGAGCTGAAGCTAGCCCTTTGAAGCATGAAAGCCGGCAAGGCTCCAGGCCGAGATGGCATATCAGCGGAGGCAATCAGGTTAGCAGCGAAATCGAGCCCTGATCTCCTGCTTAACATGTACAACAGCTGCCTTAGGGCCCGGGCCTACCCAAGCCAATGGAAGAAGGCGAGACTGGTGCTTATACCCAAGGGCAAAGGGGTCTCAAACTCTCCTTCATCCTTCCGGCCGCTCTGCATGCTAGACATAGCAGGCAAGATGATGGAGAGTCTGCTCAAAATACGCTTGACGTCAGCCATATAAAGCGAGGGAGGCCTCAACTATAGGAGCAATTGGCGAAGTAGTCGGGGCGGTACATTAGGCCGAAGAAGCCTGCCACCAGGCGCTGCCAATAGTGCTGCTAGTCACACTGGACGTCAAGAACGCCTTCAACTCGGCAAGATTCGACGACATGCTGGAGGCCTTGGAACGGTCATTCAAGGTTCCAACATACTTTCTGGATATGATCCGGGACTACCTCAGAGACCGTTGGCTTTTGTACGACACAACGCGAGGTCAGAGAAAGAGACGTATAACCGGCGGAGCGGCACAGGGGTCTGTACTTAGCCCGGACCTCTAGAACGCCATGTATGACAGTCTGTTGCGCACGGAAATGCCGAGAGCGCCTTTCTTGTCGCCTTCGCGGACGAAATGGCCGCCGTCATAACAGCATGAAACGTCCAGCTAGCACAGCTCAAGCTAAACCAGGTCATGCGCAACGTCAGTGGGGGGATGAGCGATCACGGTCTGCAATTGGCTACAGCCAAAACAGAGATCGTGCTCCTCACCAGGAAACGGATCCCAACAATTATAAATATGATGGTCAGGCCTCAACTCGTGACGACTTCTAGGTCTACCAAATACCTAGGGGTGAAGCTTGATAGCAAACTCACATTCTGGGAACACATCCATGGAGTATGTGAAAAAGCTGCGCAGAGCACGGTGGCTCTGAGCCGGCTGATGGCGAACGTGGGCGGCCCGAAGCCATGCCGCAGGAAGCTTCTGATGACAGCAGTGCAGTCGGTGCTCCTGTACGGGACAGAAATATGGGCCGACGCATTGAAAGTCAAAAAATACCGGATTCAAATGTCTTCGGTCCAGCGCAGAGGGGCACTACGCATTGCTTCTGCATACTGTACAGTGTCCGCGGATGCGGTTATAGTTATTTCTGGCGTCATGTCAATTGAGCTACTTGCTTACGAGCGAAAAGAGATTTACAATCTCAGTGCCGAGATAGGTCG
>NW_023458759.1:55662-61386 GCF_013731165.1 Rhagoletis pomonella
GTGTTTGTGGAATATTAAGTTCAAGATATTGCAGTTGTGAATTAAAACAAAAGCAATGTTTAACAAAATGGCAGCAAGCTGGTGTCTTATATTTCCCCTATTATACAAAAAGTTTTTAGGTTGGATAAAATATTAGCTTTTTTCCAGAGTTCATTGTTTTTCTATACCATTACTTATTGAAAATGTTTGCGTTTATACTTATATATGATTATGTAAGTAAATTTTAGCTACCATTTTTAGCCACAACGACTTTTTTTAGCTCTTTTTTAGCCCTTTTTTAAAGGAATTTGGCTACCATTAAAATGCTGCGCGGCAACACTGGTTGGGTAACCGTTGGCTGTTTGTCTTAGAAACGCACAGTTGAGTAGTTACGCTCAGCCCAACAGTTGGCAACTTTCCGCAATTTTTTCCAGCGGAAAATTTTTACGCTACCTGAACTCAACGTGTTGGGCTTAGCCTAAACAGCTGATCGAAAAGACTTACGCCGCTTATATTAAATTTAACGCCGCTTTGTTAGGTGGCAGTTGCAAACAAATTTTTTATATATTATATTACTGATGTAATAATACTACGTTTCTAAATATATGTTTTTAAGATGTTTGCTATATAATTTTACACTGTTTAATTCATTGTAACATTGAACGATTTTTTCAACACGGCGGCTGCTCAGCGTTGAATTCCAAATAGTATCGGCGCAACGATCTCTACTTGTTGCAATTTCATTTGTTTCCATTTATCAGCTGTTCATATGGCAGGATATTCATCAAGCCGTTTCTAAGACGTAATTGTTGGGTTCAACAGTTGCCAGCAGTTTCGTAGCAGATGAGCTAAACAGCTACGTCTTATGAACGCGACCAATAACGTTTACGTTAATATTTTCAAATCTCAGTAGGCTGCTTTTGAATATTCAAATTATTTGGCGATTTTGAATTTTCTAAACAACATCGATGCTAAGATTTAAATTCTAATTAACGAATGTATGTATGTATTAATAACGTTTACGTTCATATTTTCAAAGCTCAGTAGTGTGTTTTTGAATATTCAAATTATTTAGCGAATTAGAATTTTCAAAATAGCATTGATGTTAAGAATCTTAGCCTAAGATTGACATTCATATTTGGGAACGTATATATGTATGTATTAATAATTTACGTTAATATTTTTAGATCTCAGTAGGCTGTTTTTGAGTATTGAAAATATTTAGCGAATTCGAATATTTGAAATAGCTTTGATGCTAAAGTTTCGTTCCTCAACTTTTCTGGATAAAACCTGTAAAACTGTCAAAAAGCACAATTGCTCTCAGAGAAAGAGAGAAAAACCAAAAAGTACGGGAACGCTTTTCGGGTAAAAACTGGGAAAAGTATATAGCAGTTTTTTATCATTTGGTGATCTTCTAAATTTTGCTCAAATACACCAGCAAATTAACAAAAATACTTACAAAACTTGATATTTCTTCGCTTGGATATATTTAATAAGGTGAAAATGCAGATGCAGTTTTGTTTTTGGTTATTAAAATTTGAAATCATGTGAACAGCTGGTGGTTTGACATTTTACCAGCAAAAATTTTTCGGGTAAAATCTTGCAACTTCTGACAAAGGGAGGACCGATTTTACTCTCCCATTTTTCCCCTACTTGGCAGAGAACCGAGTACGGGAACGCTTTCTGGTAAAATCCTGTAAATTCTTGCAACTTCTTGCGAGTTAGGGAACGCAATTTAAGATTTACATTCATATTTGCGGAAGTATGTATGCATTAATAACGTTTACGTTAATATTTTCAAATCTCAGTAGGCTGCTTTTGAATATTCAAATTATTTAGCGAATTTGAATTTTTAAAATAAAATCCATGCTAAGATGTACATTCATATTTGCGGAAGTATGTATGTATTAATAACTTTTACGTTAATATTTTCAAATCTCAGTAGGCTGCTTTTGAATATTCAAATTAGGCTGACTTCCAAAACGTCAATTGCTTTGAATACGTACAAAGCATAACGCTCAATAACGCCGAACTACAAAATGTTGACGATGTATACTTTTCCGAAACGCATCCGAAAATTTATCGAAACGCATCGCTAGCGCAATCAGCGCATCAGAAACAAAGTTGATGCTTCGTCTGTTATTGGTTACCATTGGTGTTTTAAAAATGGAAAATTCAGAAAAAATTTTCATTGCTATATGGAATATTTAAAATATGTAATGTATATGGTTGCAATGTGTCGCAACTCTGCATATACTTAGTCCTGCCATAAGTTCTGTTACAAATTTAATATAGTGTAAAAATTTTAAAAAGGGGTTTTTAGATTGTATTGCAATTCGGTTTTATTTCTTGAATGTTATTGTTCCTGAAAAAACAAAAAATTATTCAAAATTATCGCCTTTCGCCTTAATACAGGTCCTTAAACGGTCCGGCCATTCGGCTATAGCGGCACGTATAGTTTCCGAAGGTATGGATGAAGCTGCTGCAATGAGTGCTTTCTTGAGACTTTCCAAATTTCTGTGGCGAACTTTGTATGCCATATCCTCTAACTCAGACCATAGTTTGTAATCGAGAGTATTTAAATCTGGACTGCCCGAGGGCCAATCTTCAGTAGAAAGAAAAGCGGGAACATTAAGCCGTAACCACTATTGGGTTGTTTTAGCTTTATGCGGCGGTGCAGAGTCTTGTTGAAAGACCCAGTGTTCTCCATTAAAGAGAGTTGTTAAATTTTTCACCACGCCTTCCAAGACATCTTGTTGATACACTTTTGCTCCAGTTTTTACACCCTTTTCGCAAAAATTCAAGGAAGTGACGCCTTTATGGGATATTCCCCACCAAACCATAACATATGCTGGACGATTACCTCTCTGAACCCTTGGTACAGTATTTTTCGCCTCTAGAGATGTTTGAGCATAGAATTTATCATTTTGTTTATTAAAAACTTTCTCCACCGTAAACATTTTTTCATCCGTAATAAGAATATTTTCGTGGCCGTTGCCTGCGTGCCACTGCAAAAGCTTCTTGCATCTCTCCAATCTTATTTGTTTTAACCGCGGAGTTAAAAGATGACCAGAAAAGCCTTCATGTGGAGGTCATCACGGATTAGTCGAGACATGCATCTGAAAGACATGTCCAGCCCTCTGGCCATGATCTTCAGCTTCCTTAAAGGATTTCGGCGAATTTGCTCGCGCACAGCTTTTATGGCTCTACTCGTACGAACCACACGCGGTCGTCCACTTCTGACCCTGTCCTCTACTTGAGAAGTTTCTAAGAAACGATCAATAGTACGATAAACAAAATTCTGGATATACCGACTTACGGTATTTCCGCACTTATGCAATGCAATTACCGCGATCCGATTTTCTTTGTCACCCCACTCCATGTTTATTAGACGAAATTTCAAACCAAACTGATTTGCATTTAAATTGGCATAGAACATTGTACCAAAATATGGAATAACGGCAACATACAATTTAAAATGTCAAAGCCTACTGCTTTCAAACTTTTGTAACAGAACTTATGGCAGTACCAAGTACAAACAGTTTGAATACCGCAGTATATCAGTTTTCAAGCATTGTATTGATACGTTTTGGAAGCCAGCCTTATTTAGCGAATTTGAATTTTTAAAATAACATTTACTACGTTTATACGCATGCATAAGTCGCTTTAATTCATTTCGCCGCGATTCAAAACATATGTATAAACTGAATTTCAATTCGCTTTGAAAGAGCGAAGTGTTTTGGCTCACACTCCATTTCAAATCGGTAGTTTATTTTTCCAGACAGTTAGAAAGAGTGTATAAACACCGCTCTCACTCAAAGCGAATTGGAGATCAGCTGTTCCGCTCAAATTCCAAATAATCGCATCAGTATTTAAAAGCTGATTAATAATAATCGTTCTTTTTCTTTGCCTCGATTTTATAATGCCGAATAAAACTAGATTTTTATCACTTTCCATTATGTTAACTTATTAAATGTCAAATGAAACCCGCTGATTTTATTTGCTTTTGAAGACGGTTACTTTGATGCCGATATAAAGCCGTAAGTATAAACACTAGAGCGAAATATGTACGGTGTCAATGCGCTTTCAATTAAGTTGATTATTCTGTGCGTATAAACGTAGTAATTGATGCTAAGATTTAAATTCGTATATACGAATGTATGTATGTATGTATTAGTAACGTTTACGTTAATATTTTCAAATTTCAGTAGGCTTTGTTTCGCCAAAATGTTGTACAGGCATTTAGGTACTGAAAATATTAAAGGAATCTACTATATATTTGTGGAAGTATGTATCTATGTATGTGCAAGGTTGCAGCCTAAACGGATGGACAGAATCGAATGAAATTTTGGCAGAGTATTGCCATGACACCTGTGGTGCGATTCACTACGAGATTTTAACACCTCTTGTCAGCTAAACGACAATTTTAACAATTTATCTATTCGGTAAACGTTTCCCTAACAACATTCGTTAGCGCCAAATCAGCTGTTGTCGTTAACGATAACAAAGGCCGCTAATTTGACGACGTCTAGATTGGTGTTGCTAATAAAACGTAAAAGGTACGTTCTACAATTTTTTCGTACAAATGCACAGCACCGCTAGCAAAAAAAAAATCAAAAATCAAAGGATTTTCAGCATCAAACTTGCACTTTATTGTATTAAAATTTAATGGACTACAAAACTGCATACATAATTCTGTTATTATTCTTATTAAAAACTTGAAGTTTTACGAAAGTTTGTTGAATTTTGTTTAAATAATACACACACACAGAATACACTATTAAAAACAAGAAAAATAAAGTAAATAGCACGAAAAATAGTTCGTTAAAACTTGTCTATATGGATTCCGGTTATAATTTTCCAATAGGGCGCAAAGCAATATAGAAAACTGGAAGTTAAAAGGTTATAAGTCTATTTTTTAATTTTACAGGAACTGAATATGCCTTGAATTTAAAGGAATTGAATAATTAAATTTTTCAATTTAATACGTGTACATCGCTTGTTAAAAGTATAAATATCATATATGTATGTCCATATTTAAATATTTCTTTATTAGTCATCATTACACTAGCATAATAAAATCAGTCTTAAAAAATAATTACATATGTACAAAATGTGCATACAGTGATTCTTTTTAAATACATAGTAACAATATTTTTAATGTTGAATGTTTTTCGTAAACTTTTTTTTTACAGCTGCGAGCAAAATTTGGCAGAAAAATTCAAAATTATGTTGTTTGCTACTTATGTGTATTTATTTATTTTTAATAATTTTATTTTTAATAGTTCCTTCTACTATATAATAACAGAAACCACAAAAGTTTCAAAGCTTGCACAAAATCCCACCAAAAAATCAAACTTAAAAAAAATGTTTATAAATATTTCGAACTTTTTATTCAGGAACTTTATAAGATTTACGGGTATGCAGTTTTGTAGCCCATTCTTTTTTAGTCTGATAAAGTGCAAGTTTCAAGTCGCTAAAAGTTACCGTTGATTTTTTAGAATTTTGTTGTGGAGGGTGTTGCACTTTTTCTTCCATATAAAATGCTTGTCAACTTTGTGCACACACGAGCGCCTAGGCATATGCAACGGATTTGTTTCCATTAGCACATAAATGTGGACATTATCGGCCCATTACCGCCATCGAACGCATACCAGTACTGTCTGACGATCATAGATCATATATGGCCCGAAGCCATCCGATTAGAGACATAACTGCAGAAACAGTCGCAAAAAAACTTGTCAG
>NW_023458759.1:61486-71471 GCF_013731165.1 Rhagoletis pomonella
ACTGAGGACACCCGAATGAAACGCCCCTACAAAAGAGCAGCCCCAAGCCTCTAACAGCGCGCTCCTGCATCTGAAGACATGCAGAATTGCGGTGCCAGATGCGGGATTCTTGCGCGGGCGGTGGGAGTTTGGATTTTAGTGGGTAGCCCAACACGCTTCGGTGGGAGTCCCACACTCGGGGAAGGTAGTATAGAGAAAAAAAATATATAATAATAATAATAGTAACATTTTTTTATGAAAAATTATGATTAAAATGGTTTACGAGGATTTTTAACTACACCGAAAGTTTTTAAACTGATAAAAATTATACAAGTAGCTTTGAATTCGATTACTACCTGGAAGCTTTGTAAGTTCCTTCCTGCAAAGCCTCACTTCATACCATTTCGCAAAGTAACAAAGGCCATTTCGTACCCGAGATCTTTTATTTTTCAACCACTTCTCCATTGCTGGTTTGTTCCTATGCGACGTGATTATTTTATTTTCCAGTGCACTTCTGACTGTAAAGGTTTGATAGGCTTACGAAGTTTTTAGAATCAATCGGTAACTCAAAGTAAAATAATTTCTGCAAACTACTGCACACGGCGAATTCATACAAGGTGGTACCGGTAGAGCAAAACCAAAAATTATAATAATAACTTGCAATGACAGCAAGAATTGCCACAAATGTACAACAAACACATTGTTTTTACATTAGGAACCACCGCGGCGAAAATCTCGGCTGTTCAGGCAAGACCAAGGCGAATTTATACAATGTGGGGTGGTTTAAGATCAGCTGATATCTTCGCCTTACATGTATTTTGGTTTTGCTTTTACTGATTTGACAGCACACACATCAAAAGCAAAAACAAAATACATGTAAACTTTGGGGCGAATTGAGATTTGACATAATTAAATTCGCCAGTAACACCACCTTGTATAAATTCGCCTTGGGCAAGACCGCGTTGCGTTGCTACTGCAAAATAAAAACAGTGCTGCTAAAAATACTATACCTGCATTATTCCCAGCTTGAGTTATATATAAAACATTTGAATTTTTCATAGAGAATTATATTATTAAATAGCGAATTCCCCAAATTCGCCCACAAGATATCGTTCCCCAAACATTACACACAAAAATTAAAATTTCCGAATTTGGGGAATTACCCACAAAAAGGCAACGCTGTCATTATTAAATGTTGTACATGAGTGATTTTTTCGATACTTTCAAACATCGATCGATACGTAAAACTTTGGAAACAAGTATCGAATAAAAGTATTTGATACTCGATACGTTTACATTATTCCGTTACTGCCCGTCTCCACAGGATAAAGTTTATATCTTGATACATATGTTAGAATATAAATAGCCAATGGAGACCGCTCATTGCTCTTCAAGAGCAATATATATCAGAGCTTATATCTTGCCATCTATTGCCGGCAATTTGGTAGTTTGACAGCTACATTTTCATTTGCACGAAAACTTCGTGGCTGCAACATCATTATTATTTTAATATAAAAGCAAAAATTTAGCTGTTTCCTGTTAAAATATTTGTAACTATGTACTTGGATGTAAAATAGCCTATTTTCTAAATTTTGTAAGCGACTAAATATGGCAAAAATACATTTTCAAAGCTATCTTACAAATGCTTATATCAAGATATAAAAAGCCCACACAAATATTGCCTGACTGATATAACTTATATCTAGCGACCAAAATGACAGCTGGGCAGCAATAAATTTTATCCTGTGGAGACGGCCAGTTAAAAATCCCTTATGCCAAAACCGATATGCGATTCCTCGTGACTGTCATTCAAGACAAGAAAAGGTCGGCAAATACCGCCCTGCAAACATTGGTAAAGTGGTCAGAGGAAGCCGACACGCATGAGGATTATGCAGTAGAGGCCTTCTTCGATATCGAGAGGGCCTTCAACAATGTCACTCTAGAAGCAATAGTCAAGTACATATATTCATAATCTGGGGGTTGAAACCAACCTACTAAGGCTTATCTACAGCTTACTTCGCGACAGATCTGTCGCGGCAGAGTGGGGGAGCGTCTGCACTCAGTGCGGAATCAATAGGAGCACTCCACAAGGTGGTGTTCTCTCTCCCCTGCTCTGGATTACGGTTGTACACGACCTTCTAGTGGAACTGGAAAAAGTGGGCTGTCGGGTGATCGCCTATGTAGATGATGTGAAACTTTTGATTAAAGTACCCCTTTTTGATCTGGCTCAAGGTTACCTACATAGGTGGGCGATCCTCGGCGGCTGTCGTGGAAACCTAACATTGAGAAAAGGGTAGTAAAGGTGTCCCGCAGTACGGGAGCTATCGGTAAAAGGTGGGGTCTATCGCCCATATTAATTCATTAGATTTAACCAGATTTAAGCCTATATTGTTTCAAGGAGCCTTTGCCTGGTGGAACTCACTAGAGAAGGCTACACTTGTAAAACAGGAATAAGCTGAGCATTAGGAACCACACCTACACTGGCGCTTAACATACATATGTTGAACACGGCGCCTGCGGATATTGCAGACAGAATTGTCGCAGCACAAGCTGATATTAGGCTAAGGGAAACCGGGTCCTTTTGTGTCATAAAAAGGGAAAAGAAGACGTTTCTCTTCTGCAGCAAATGTTTTTATAGGGCACTTTAAAAATTTTAGCTTTCAAGGGCTAGGGCTGGGGGTTCTGACTTGTCATTGTGCGATTGGTATACATGCGGTGAGACTACTTAGGAATTTCCACTGATCTTTTTGTATCAGCTGTCAAGAGAAAGATGAAGTGGAATCATCTCCCCACTTTCTTTTAGACTGTCCAACCTTCGCGAGGCTAAGATGGAAGCATTTTGGCTCGCACTTCTCAACAAACACTGAGATCCCAGGGATCGAAATTAGCCGCAATCGAAATTTCGTAATCGGCTCGTGGCGTGAACCTAACCCAACCTAAGCTGTACTTCTTTGAGCTATGAAATAGTTGGTCACATTATGCATAACGTCCAAATCGTCGCTGAACAACTTATGTTCTTACTCATAGTGAATCTCTTTTTTGGTAAAAATGTTTTCAATCGAAAACATTGCTTAAAAGCTACTGAACTGCTGTTGAACCTTATATACTTACCATAAATAATTTTCAACTATTTCAGCTATTTGGGGATATATTTTACCCATTCTTTTCAACACGCGAGCGGATCTCCATGGCTCTCCAATAAATCTTCTTGAATATAGATTATCCTCGAATATCTCAGTCGCTAGAAAACGTTTGTGAGTTTCCTTAAATTTTTGATCCAAATCACTGCAAACAGAATTGCCGTTTGTTTGATCCACGTTGTGTTCCGGTAAATTATCATTTTAAAACCTGGTTATACAGTGCTCCTCATAGAGCTGGAAAACAATCGATGGCCGTGGCCATCGATAGTATCGATACTATCGAAAATGTCGACACTATCGATAGTACTATCGATAGTTTTGATTAAAACAGTACAAAAATTAAACAACAATGAAAATGAGATAAAAATGCCTAAAATGTGACGATATTTTTTGTTAAGGAAAAAAAGTTTATCAACGATTTTTAGCTTCAAGTACACTCTAAAAAGTGCATGTAAAACTACTACTGAGAAGTGTTTATTTTTCAACCAGAATCTGTGCAAGTATACGCACAAGATGTTCAAGATTTTATTTTGAACAGAAGTTGTTTAAAATATACACATGAAGTGTTTAAAATTACAAACACTTTGAAAGTAAAAATATATTTTTTACAAATAATAAATACTAAGTGGCAGGGGCGCACGCAGGAATATATTTTTGGGGGAAAGGGTTTATACTTCTAAATATATATCATCAGCAAATACTGAAAATTCGCTCTTTAAAATACATTTATGAAAGTTTTATTTACAGTATGAAATAAATAAATATACTTTTTAAAGTATCATCAATTGCATTTTATTTACATAAAATGTACAAAGAACTCACGACATTTTTAACCGGCTTCAAAAAAGGGGAGGTTATCAATTCTTCGGGGTATTTTTACTTCTTTTATTTATTCCACCGCATAACTTTGCACCGCGTGAACCGATTCCAATAATTACTTTTTTTACCGGAAAGATTGTACCTTAAGGGTCGTCTCGTAATTTGGTTTAGATCCGATCATTAAATCATGAAAAAATTAACGGTTAAAGATGCACTCAACTTTCAAAAGTAATACAAAATTTTACAAAATAATTTTAATATAAATAAATTAAATAATTTCACGAAATTTTTACACTTTTTTACTAATTTTCGTCGATTTCTGGTTTCTCATTTTTTAATAATTCGAATAGCGAAAATTTAACTGAACTTGTATTTTTATCATGTAGCTCATTTTGGTGGAACGAATCCGGAGTTAGCAAATTAAATCTTCGAATGCTTCGATATGTACTTAATTAGTGGTAAACTTGTTTAGGCTGTAAAGTGTAAAAAGCAACAGTAAGTGAGTATGTATTGCATATTTTTAGGACAATGTTTTCATTCGCAGTTAAACTTTAAAGAGCTCTCAAGAAAAATAGAAAAATTCTTACAAAATGACGCACAAGTAATGGAAAAGAAAATTTTTTCTTTCAAAATTTCTTATATCATAATAAATTTAGCCCCAAAAACCCAACCCTTGTGTGCGCTACGTGACAAATTTGATATGTAAAAGTAAACAGACATTGTTTAATTTTGCACACACTAGGAGAGGAAACTGGTTACCTCTCTTTATATGCGTAAATTTATACGAAAATTTTTTAGAGGAAATTTTAAACATTTTATGTGTAAACTGTGAAAATGTGAACAATAAATGTTTAAAACTCAAAAAACAAATTTGAAATTTGTTCTACGCCACACATATGATAAGTAAAAGTAAGCAAGCAGTGTTTAAGTTTGCATTCATTAAGAGAGGAAACTGGTTACCTATCTTAATATGCGCAAATTTAAACAAAAATTTTTTAGAGTGTAGCATCTGCGTTCTGAAATATGTATGTTACTGAATCATATATGTATGACTGAAAAGTATCGATAGTACTTACAAAACCGTCGATGTTTTCGATAGTCAAAAACCATTGATACTATGGATAGTGCCATCGATAGTTTTCCAGCTCTAGCTCCTCAACCATTCTCCATTCTCA
This sequence comes from Rhagoletis pomonella, assembly GCF_013731165.1. NCBI lineage: Eukaryota > Metazoa > Arthropoda > Insecta > Diptera > Tephritidae > Rhagoletis > Rhagoletis pomonella. The sequence continues at coordinate 66,600 of NW_023458759.1, forward strand.
ACCATTGTAAATTTTGCAACCCGTTACTTTGCTTTGGCGACGCTTGTTATGTCTGCGTTCAGACACGGAAACTCGAGTTGCTTATTATCGGCGATTTCTCTTTTGGTGTTGCCCTTTGCCATATATGTAATAAACACACAGCAACTTTTTTGTACACAATTGTTGTCAGCTGTGAACTGCCAACTTGAATTATTCAGACGAACGAGAGCACAAAGCGTGTTGCCCGAGTACGAGCATCTCGGTACGCGTCCCCTTTCCTCGTCGCTCTATCCCCTACAAGCTTCGAGATGCCGCAACAAAAGTTTCCGTGTCTGAACATCGACTATGAAAATATATTTAGGCTTTGAAAAAAAGGGTGATGATTTTAAATCTGAAGGTGACCCCCTCCGGGCTTATAGTTTTTAAGTAATTAGTAGTTAAAGTTGCAAAAAAAGTCAAATTCAACCTCACGTTTTCCTTTGTAGAACGATTGAACTGAAACTTTGGTGGTGTCACTCATACCAAAAAATGTCGGAAAACAAACTGAAAACGTAAATAATAAAACGGACGTTTTTTAGTGCATATTTTCACTATATATCAAAGTATTGATTTAAAAAAGCGGCGCAAGCGAAAATTTGCAATATATCGAAGTACTGATGTTTTTAAGGAACCCCCATTTTTTATTAAAAACTTTTCATATATATTGAAGTATTTAATTTTTAGAAAAGCGCCGCAGGCGAAAATTTGTAATAAAAAATTGCGCGATTTTGATTAAAAATTTTCAATATTTATTGAAATATTGAAGTAAAAAAAGCGGCGCAGGCGAAAATTCTTTGGGTAAAGTTTTCAGCGATCTGGCATTACATACGTCGCGGCCATCGCTCAACAATTGTGTGCTTACAGCATATATGTAATACTTTTATATTGGCAGTATCTACAAGTGCAGCCAGCAAACATTACAGTACAGATGTATAAAAAAAAGGAAAATAAAAAGTAAAAAAATAAAATAATATTTAAAAATAATAATTTTTAAAAACAAGCTTTTATTTAACATGTACAATCAAAGGAATAAAATTAAGTAGTGTAACAATAGATTTTTAGCAAGAAAATTTTGTCAAAACTGCACTAAAATGAATAAAATAAAATAAGTTAAGGTCTCGTTAAAAATACTAAAAGCCATTAGTGAAAGGAGATACTCAAACTCGAATGAAAATTACTAACAATAACAATTTGTACTAATTTACTTCGTTTTTAAAAAAGTTTGTTGCGCGAATAGCAAACCGGCATTTAAATGTCTGCATACATTCATACATATACAGGGTGTCCCAGAAGTAACCTGCCAAACTTTTTCAGGTAAGAGTGTCAACGTTTTTGAAATATTTAAATTTTTTTGAATTAAAGAAAAATCGTGCCTTTTCATGTATTTTCTTTAACTGCATCTACAAAAAAGGCTATACTTAGTAAATTTTTTATGTAAAATACTTTCAGATAGTTGCTTCTCCATACTCAAATGCAATGTAGTTAAAATATATTAAGGAACCATTATAAAAATAGGACTATATTGCGATTTTTAACTTTTTGATATTTTCTTCCCCAACTTTGACTATCTCTGGTGAAAAAATGTACTGAGCTATAACTTTACATTACATAAAAAAATTGCTCATTTAATAAAGATTTTAGAAAGGTGCCACTCTTACTGTTTCGAATAGAAAAAAAAAGTTATAGCCGCTTTTTGTGGGTAAAGGACTGAGACACGCTAGAATGTATTTAATAGATTTAAATTTAAGTTGGTCTTGTTATCGACCAATGACATGCTAAATATTTAGTACAAAGGTACATTATTACTTGTTCCTGACATAATTTTGTGTTACTTACCGGAAATAATGAAAGTGGATTTTGTGGAATTGGACCCTTCGAACATTGTGTTATTAATACTATGACAGAGAACACGCAGTATACGTCGCATGAATATGCGGATATTCACCTAATTTACGGTGAAGCTTGCTGTAATGCCAGAGCTGCTCAAAGGCTTTATGCAGAGCGATACCCCAATCGTCGGCATCCGGGCCGTGAAGTATTCACCCGGACCCATAGAGATATATATGAAGGTAAGTGATTTTTACACCTTTCTTGTTTGAAGCCATCCTTCTTTTAACTATCATTTTTAGCTTTTTTAAGGTCGCATACCTGGAAGGCGTGGCGGCGAGACAGGACGTCCTGCAACGGTACATGTTAAAGTTGTGTTAGAGGAAGTGGAACTAGGTCCATCGACTTCAGCGAGATTGATGGAAAGACGGACTGGAAGACCAAAAACTACAGTTCACAAGGCTTTAAAATACCATCCCTACCACATTCAACGTGTTCAGGCTTTACAAGAGAGAGATTACCTATCGAGGGTTAGATTTTGCAGTGAAATGTTGTGAATGCATGATTCAGACCCCAACTTTTTTAATACAATATTTTGGAGCGATGAATCATCATACAAACGTGATGGTTATTTTAACCATCACAGTTAGCAGATAGACCATCCTCACGAAATGAGATAAGATCGTTCGCAGTACCAGTACAAAATAAATTTATGGTGCGGTATTTTTAATTGTCAGATATTGGGACCTGTAGAACTGCCGCCAACGCTCAACTCCCACAGTTATTTAAAGTTCCTTCAGGAAAGGCTTCCAACTCTTTTAGAAGATGTACCCTTAAACCTGCGGCGAAGACTATGGCAGCAAAATGACGGATGTCCTGCTCACTACGGGCGTGAAGTAAGAGCTCATTTAGACGAAACTTATCCTCGCCGATGGATTGGACGATACGGGCCAATCACGTGAACCGCTCGATCGCCAGACCTCAATCCATTAGATTTTTTCTACTGGGGCTGTATTAAGGACAAAATTTATTCAAAAACAATTCAAAACCAAGAGCATTTGCGGGAAAAAATAAATGGAGCTGCTGCTGAGATAGCCCAATTGAGTTTAAGATCTCTAAAAGCGTCTTTTCTTAAAAGATGCCGAGCTTGTATTAGAGTAGAAGGTCGCCAATTTGAGCATATTTTATCAATAAATGAATAAATTTTTCAGCAAACAACTCATGTATGTTTTATTTCACGTGAACCCATCCTTCACAAAAAATATTGATAGATATAGCCTTTGTTATTGACTCTAGTCCGAATCACGGTAAGTAACATAAAATAATGTCAGGAGCAGGTAATAATGTACCTTTGTACTATCTAGCATGTCATTGGTCGGTAACAAGAGCAACTTAAATTTAAATCTATTAAATACATTCTAGCGTGTCTCAGTCCTTTGCCCACAAAAGCGGCTATTATTATTTTTTTTTTCTATTCGAAACAGTAAGAGTGGCACCTTTCTAAAATCTTTATTAAATGAGCAATTTTTTTATGTAATGTAAAGTTATAGCTCAGTACATTTTTTTTTTCACAAGAGATAGTCAAAGTTGGGGAAGAAAATATCAAAAAGTTAAAAATCCCAAAATAGTCATAATTTTATGATGGTTCCTTAATATATTTTAACTTAATTGCATTTGAATATGGAGAAGCAACTCTATGGAAGTATTTTTCATAAAAAATTTACTAAGTATAGCCTTTTTTGTGGATGCAGTTAAAGATAATACATGAAAAGGCACGATTTTTCTTTAATTCAAAAAAATTTTAATATTACAAAAACGGTGACACTTTTACTCGAAAAATTTTTGCTTATCAGGGAGCTCACCACCCCACCTGCCTTCTCTTCAAGTTTGGCAGGTTACTTCTGGGACACCCTGTATATACATACCTAACCATCTATGCATGTACGCCGAATTCGCCGACCAGCTTTTTTAAAAACGAAGTAAATTAGTACAAATTGTTAAAAATTTTCATTAGAATTTGAGTATCTCCTTTCACTAAATGGCTTTTAGTAACTTTAACGAGACCTTAACTTTATTTTATTCATTTTAGTGCAGTTTTTACAAAATTTTCTTGCTAAAAATCTTTAATCTTGTTAAATAAAAGATTGTTTTTAAAAAATATTTTTTTTACATTATTTTATTTTGAACTTTAGTTTTATTTTATATAACCAGGACATAATATTTTTATTAAGGGCTGACTCTCCATTTATGAGCGTAGTACATTTAATATAAGCGGCGTCGATCGCGGTTTTCGATCATCTGTTTAGGCTGAGCAAACCACGTTGAGTTCAGGTAGCGAAAAAATTGTACGATGGAAAAAATGGCGGAAAGTTGGCAACTGTTGAAATGGGCGGAACTACTCAACTGTGCGTTTCTAGGACATACAGTCAACGGTTAGAAAATAGCTATGCAAGTCTTATGAACGCGCCCAATGTGTCACGAATTAGGAACATAATCAGTATCACAAACCTCACACCCGGTAGGTGCTCTACAGAAATTCGTAAAGAAATATCACAATGTTAACAGCTGATTTATCCAAACTAATTTCCGGTATTTTAACAATAGAATAGCCCGGCTAGAAATTATAGCTCTATTTTACAATGGCCCTAGCTCGATTCACCTCTTTTAATTCATGGGCCTTCCAAGAAAAGTTTGGCCAGGCCCTTGATGGTTTGTTAATGCTTTGGATTGATTGGGCCCTGGTAGCGAATTCTATGCTGGAGCTAGGCAGATTTGCCAAAGTAGGCCCCAGTCAGAGGGCTGAACTTTGCTTTCGTGGGCCTTATAAGAAAAATCTAACTGGGCCCTTGCTACTGAAGTTTATGTAGGCCCTAGACAGATTTTTTGAGACGCTCTAGGTGAATAAAAAATAAAGAAATGCTTTTTTTGAGAATATGATTATTATTGTAATTAAGTACAAAGTTGAATTTTGTTTTTTGCTTTTGCTTATTCTTGAACGCCTGATCTTCTGTTTTTCCTTTGTCCGTC
>NW_023458759.1:71571-74006 GCF_013731165.1 Rhagoletis pomonella
CAACTACAATCAAGCGCAGCTATTCCGCTGCAATTCACTTGATCATGTGATTGTTGGTTTTGTTGGTTTTTGTTAATATTTCTATTATTAGCATGTTTTAACTTTTTAGGTGTGCTCGTCCTTAAGTTATTTGCTCTTTGTTATTTAAATGGCCTTATAACATTTATATTCAACAACATTTATGAGCTTGAGGCCGTTTAAAGTGAAAACTTATTGTGGAAAAGCGACAATAAATTGAAAAAATGGTAGAATTGATAGCTATTTCGGAAATGACCACATTTCCTCATCAGACTTTTTTCAGTAGGATTCGAACCGACGAACACCACTGACTCAGCCGGTTGCCCACGCACTGTGCTAAGTTTGTCTTGTTAATTCTTGTTGCTTATTTTCCACTATTTCACTTAGCTAAGCCAACTACAATCAAGCGCAGCTATTCCGCTGCAATTCACTTGATCACGTGGTTGTTGGTTTTGTTGGTTTTTGTTAATATTTCTATTATTAGAATGTTTTAACTTTTTAGGTGTGCTCGTCCTTTAGTTATTTGTTTTTTGTTATTTTTATGGCTATATAACAATTATATTCAACAATTTTTATGAGCTTGAGGCCGTTTAAAGTGAAAACTTATTATGGAAAATCAACAATAAGTGAAAAAATGGTAGAAGTGACAGCTAATTCGGAAATCACCACATTTCCTCATCAGACTTCTTTCAGTGGGATTTGAACCGACGATCACCACTGACTCAGCCAGTTGCCTACGCACTGTGCTAAGTTTGTCTTGTTAATTCTTGTTGCTTTTTTTCCACTATTTCACTTTGCTAAGACAACTACAATCAAGCGCAGCTATTCCGTTGCAATTCACTTGATCATGTGATTGTTGGCTTTGTTGGTTTTTGTTAATATTTCTATTACTAGAATGTTTTAACTTTTTAGGTGTGGTCGTCCTTAAGTTTCTATTTATTTTTTAATTTTTTGGCCTTATAACAATTACAGCAACAATAATTTTAAAATATGGTAGGAGTGATAGCTATTTCGGAAATCACCACATTTCCTCATCAGACTTCTTTCAGTTGGATTCGAACCGACGATCACCACTGACTCAGCCAGTTACCTACGCACTGTGCTAAGTTTGTCTTGTTAATTCTTGTTGCTTATTTTCCACTTTTTCACTTTGCTAAGCCAACTACAATATTTAATATTTCTATTATTAGAATGTTTTAACTTTTTAGGTGTGCTCGTCCTTAAGTTATTTGTTTTTTTGTTATTTTTATGCCTATATAACAATTATATTCAACAATTTTTATGAGCTTGAGTCCGTTTAAAGTGAAAACTTATTGTGGAAAAGCAACAATAATTTGAAACAAGTAAGAAAGTCTAAATTCGGGTGGAGCCGAACATTAAATACCCGGCGCAAGTATTAAATATATGTTTTTTCACCTTTCCGCAAGCTACCGCTAGTTGGTAAGCCGGGGTGTAAAAATTTTGAGTAAATTAGCGTCCTTAAATTTCGAAATATTGCAGTTTCAAGCATTTCTAAAATTTACCGTTATAATAAAAGCGGCCGTAATTTTAGTCCGATATCAATAATTTTCAACGTTTTGCTTTTATGTGGCAAGCACAATAAAAATACCGAGTTTGGTACAAATTGGTAGAACGGTTAAAGATATATAGCAACTGTGCCAAGTTTAAAAGAAATTGGGGCAGCGGCTACCAAGATATACACATGTAATCATAAGTGGGCGTGGCTACGCCCATTTTCCAAAAATTTACAATATTCTTATATTTCGTCGGAAAATTGTTGTAAATATCAATTTTGAGTGAATAATCTTCAGGACACACAACATTGAAATTTTCTCGATCCACAACATTGAAAGTTTCTGGACGCACAACATTGCAAGTTGATAAAAGCGTTGTAAAAATGGTAGAAGTGATAGCTATTTCGGAAATCACCACATTTCCTCATCAGACTTCTTTCAGTAGGATTCGAACCGACGATCACCACTGACTCAGCCAGTTACATACGCACTGTGCTAAGTTTGTCTTGTTAATTCTTGTTGCTTATTTTCCACTATTTCACTTTGCTAAGCCAACTACAATATTTAATATTTCTATTATTAGAATGTTTTAACTTTTTAGGTGTGCTCGTCCTTAAGTTATTTGTTTTTTGTTATTTTCATGGCCTTGTAACAATTATATTCAACAATTTGTATGAGCTTGAGGCCGTTTAAATTGAAAACTTTTTGTGGAAAAGCAACAATAATTTGAAAAGAAGGTAGAAGTGATAGCTATTTCGGGAATCACCACATTTCCTCATCAGACTTCTTTCAGTAGGATTCGAACCGACGATCACCACTAACTCAGCCAGTGGCCTACGCACTGTGCTAAGTTTTATCTTGTTAATTCTTGTTGCTTATTTTCCACTATTTCACTTTGCTAAG
>NW_023458759.1:74106-74286 GCF_013731165.1 Rhagoletis pomonella
TGCTTATTTTCCACTATTTCACTTTGCTAAGGCAACTACAATCAAGCGCAGCTATTCCGCTGCAATTCACTTGATCATGTGATTGTTGGTTTTGTTGGTTTTTGTAAATATTTCTATTATTAGAATGTTTTAACTTTTTAGGTGTGCTCGTCCTTAAGTTATTTGTTTTTTGTTATTTTT
>NW_023458759.1:74386-76112 GCF_013731165.1 Rhagoletis pomonella
TAATTCTTGTTGCTTATTTTCAACTATTTTACTTTGCTAAGCCAACTACAATATTTAATATTTCTATTATTAGAATGTTTTAACTTTTCAGGTGTGCTCGTCCTTAAGTTATTTGTTTTTTGTTATTTTTATGGCTATATAACAATTATATTCAACAATTTTTATGAGCTTGAGGCCGTTTAAAGTGAAAACTTATTGTGGAAAAGCAACAATAATTTGAAACAAGCAAGAAAGTCTAAGTTCGGGTGGAGCCGAACATTAAATACCCGGCGCAAGTATTAAATATATGTTTTTTCACCTTTCCGAAAGCTACCGCTAGTTGGTAAGCCGGGGAGTATAAATTTTGAGTAAATTAGCGTCCTTAAATTTCGAAATATTGCAGTTTCAGGCATTTCTAAAGTTTACCTTTATATGAAAAGCGCCGTACTTTTAGTCCGATACCAATAATTTTCAACGTTTTGCTTTTATGTGGCAAGCACAATAAAAATACCCAGTTTGGTACAAATTGGTCCAAAATTTACCATAAACGTATTTCTTGGTAAAGAATTGTTTGCAATCATCAATTTTGAATAAATTAGCTTTAATATTTACTGATTTATCGAAGATTTTGTATTTCTCTAAATTACCGTTATATGGGATGTAGGCGTCCGTAGGCGTTATGGTCCGATTTTAAAAATTTTCGACCATTTAGTATGCTGTACCAAGGCCAGCAACTGTGCCAAGTTTTGAAGAAATTGGGGCAGCGGCTACCAAGATATACACATGTAACCATAAGTGGGCGTGGCTACGCCCGTTTTCCAAAGATTTATAATATTCTTATATTTCGTCGGAAAATTGTTGTAAATATCAATTTTGAGTGAATAATCTTCAGTAGTTGCTAAAATATCGCAGTTTTCGTATTACCCAAAATTACCGTTATATGGGATGTGGGCGCGGTTATTGTCCGATTTTTGAAATTTTCGGCCATTTAGTTTGCTGTATCAAGGCCTACAACTGTGCCAAGCTTGGGAGAAATTGGTGCATCGGTTACCAAGATATACACATGTAACCATAAATGAGCGTGGCTACGCCCATTTTCCAAAAATTTATAATATTCTTATTTCTCGTCTGAAAGTTATTCTAAATATCAATTTTGAGTGAATTATCTTCAGTAGTTACTAATATATCGCATTTTTCGTATTTCTGGAAATTACCGTTATATGGGAAGTGGGCGTGGTTACAGTCCGATTTCGCCTATTTTCAAAACCAATTTACCTTGGATTAGCGGAAACGGACGGACAGACAGCCATGGCTTAATCGATTTCTCTATTCATTCTGAGCATTTATGTATACATTTGTCTATATCTATCTCGATTCGTTTTGGCTGTTACAAACAACCGTTATGTGAACAAGATTAATATACCCTTGTGCACAAGTGCGCTCGGGTATAAAAATGGTAGAAGTGATAGCTAATTCGGAAATCCCCAAATTTCCTCATCAGACTTCTTTCAGTAGGATTCGAACCGACGATCAGCACTGACTCAGCCAGTTGCCTACGCACTATGCTAAGTTTGTCTTGTTAATTCTTGTTGCTTATTTTCCACTATTTCACTTTGCTAAGCCAACTACAATCAAGCGCAGCTACTCCGCTGCAATTCACTTGATCATGTGGTTGTTGGTTTTGTTGGTTTTTGTTAATATTTCTATTATTACAATGTTTTAACTTTGTAGGTGTGCTCGTCCTTAA
>NW_023458759.1:76212-83518 GCF_013731165.1 Rhagoletis pomonella
TATTTTTCAAGTTTTTGGGCATATATGTTACCATTTGAGCAACAAATGGTAACATATATGCCCAAAAACTTGAAAAATATTAGATTATTGCTTTTTAAAAATGCTATTTATAAAATTTGGTTTTGATTGCGACATTAGAAATATTCAGATTATAAAAGTTTTTCACATATGTTTTAAGATTTTAAAGCTTTTAATATGTACGGTAGAATGCAACAATGTGCTTGAATTTGTTTGCTTCTTCGTCAGCTTATTCGTTTGCAGACTAGAAAAATGGCGAACAGCCATCAAAATACTGATTCAAAATACACACAAATGGGTGCGCGCAGCAAAATTCAGCCCTAATGGTAAGTTCATTTCATCGTGCGGCGACAAGTTAAGAATTTGCGATACATTTTCAGGCGAATGTATGCGAACGTTCACCGTGGGAAGAGGTATGGGACGACAGCTGGCATGGCATCCAGACGGCAATCTGGTGGCTTTAGCATTAAGTTGTAACCGCGTTAAGATATTTGACAAAGCTGAAGGCGAGCTAATACAGTGCATTCGTCGCCGGAGAATGATGTTGCATTTCACCCAAGTGGAAATTTCTTGGTGACTGGCGGCGATGACTATACAATAAGATTGCTTGATTTATTAGAAGGTTGGCCAATTTATACACGGTAGTAGTGCACTTTAGCGGATCCATATAAAATACATTTTTTCCTGTATTCAACAGTTGCCCGTTTGGAAATCTAATTTGCATACATTTGATGCCAATAGCTCGTAACAAACAAGCCAGTTCTCAAAGAGCCCAAATTGATTTTAGTCATGCAACAGCTCCACATTACTCCGCCATAGACACACCAGTTGCTGGAGTACCAAAAAGCTGTGATGACAGTATTTTAATTGATCCACGACAATCGGTGGCATATGGAATGCGTGATGGAAATTTTCTGGTGCTTGATAGCCAATATACTACAAGAGTGAAACGCTGTGATAGTATTTTTTCTTAAATTTCCATCTTTTATTTGCAGTTACATTAAGAAGCTCATAGAGGACAGAGCGGTTGGTGAGGAAGGTGTCGAGTTACTGCAGTACTGCAACTGGGAAAATCCGCATTTCGCACGTGTCCCACTCATATGGAATAGTAGCGTATGTCAAAAGGCTGGTTTTAGTATAATGCGGCATTCGCAGCATACCCTCACTGGCGCCGAGCCGTTGAAGAAATTTTGGATAAATAAACGTGCAAGAAATAGTTTCGTTACTAGCACGTCCATATTCTTGTTAAGGGTCATCAAAAAATTCCTTGTGTTGTAAATAATAAACGGATTGCCGGATTATACTAAAGCCAGCTTCCCGACATAAACTACTATTCCATACGAACACAGAAATATAAATGTATCTAAAACTGAATAACTCAAATCAAATTGGATTGCATGTGCATAATATACCTAATATTGGAATCTGTTTTGATCGTAAAAAAATACAACTTGCAATCATTTAGATTATAGTTTTGAAAGAAATTGATTGCAATCGTAAATTATGTAAAAATTGTCAATAACAATCTGCCTAAAATTTATTTTCCCTATGTAACGGTTATAAAATACGTTAAATCCGCACTATCTGCATTAACAAAAAATATACATTGGAATATTTAAAATAAACCGATTCATATTTATTTTCTAATAATAATTGTTTCTTAATTGAAAGTATTTAATACTAATAAAATGTAGTGGTTAATGTTTTAAAATGAATTCGCAATATGTCCGCAGCTCAGGTGGATTTAAAGAAATCCGTTTAAATTTTTCGAATTACATCTACTTGAATACAGGATTGTATACAAATGGTAGTTCCGTAAATATTTAAAATATGTTAGTTCATTCAATATTTGCATCTGGGCCAATAAATAACAACAAATATAGCCGAAAAAAACAAAGTTTCAATTAAAACCAGTTTTTATAACCCCCCATAAAATTCCGATTAATTTTAAATACGAAAATAACGATATTTTTTTATGGAGATTTATTTTTTTAATATACCTTGTTTATACCTACACAAAAACCGGATTAGCAAAAAACCGATTGGACTCAACATATATTTCTTTACAGCATTTATCCCCCTGTCTTTATAGCGCACTCGATAAAGTCTTATTCAAAAGTAAACAAAATTGCTATTTTTAAACGACATTTTTTTAATAAATAATTTGCGCGGTTGACCGAAATGGAAACAAACAATAATTGTAATTTATTATAACAATAATACGAATTTAAAACGGGCTGTATAAAGAAACCCAGCCTATTGTCACTTCACTTTCCAATGGTGCTGATTGCTGCAAGAATTATTTAGCGATTTAGAGCATAATCAACACAATATATGCACATAAATATGTATTATTTCACAGATCTCAGGGTCAGCTTAGAAATACGTTACCAAAATTATATAAAATTTAAGTAGGAATTATTTTGGTTATAACGTAAAAGCGCTATCTGACCCAATCTGATAAGTATATTTCCCCTAAAGTTAACCCATTTTATTTAATTTGTCTCTCGTGGAAATATATATTTTATTTAAAATTTTCAGATATGTACATATATTTTAAATTTTTGCTTTAATTTTTGTCTCCTTTTAATATTTAATTAGATACCTTAAGATTAAAATAAGCTTAAAACGAAACAGCACAGCAACCCTTTTCTGTTCATCTTGAGAACACAAAACCCTCTTTTGTTAAAATTCGGCGCTGCACAAAATCCTGGCTTTTATATTTTCCAACAAAATACCACTTCGCGTTTCATTCGGGTCGTAGTTTGGCTACTTCGGGCCATTCGGTGTTGTATGCCATATTGGCTGCCATATTGTTCACACTGTCATCGCCATATTGAACACCCTGTCAACTATCTGTCAACCCTAATACCATGTCCCCACCGGAGCTACCCACGTAGTTATGGCTACTGAGTTGGTTATCCCGATAACCCACTTGATTTAGCGTAGTTTCGCCATATAAAAATGACAGCACTTAACCATTTCACTGAGATGGTTAAATCTAACCAACTCGAAACCACGTCGAGAGTCTGATACAACCCTGTGTTTTCCCGCCATCTGTGGGTCATTAGCGTTAAAATGTAAAGAACTCGTTCCCTACTAGTGTTTGGACTCTGCTAGAATCAGATTAGATTTACTCCGGTTTTTAAAAAAATTTGAAATCAAGTCCTCTACTCCGCTTGACTTCAAATCTATTCCGTTTTGTCATTCATGTTATGCCCCTCTTAGGGCCGTTTTTTGAGTGTTCACCACCGGTTTCAGTAAAAAAATTGAAAGCTAGCCAAATCTCACTGTTAAAAAGTAACTTTTTCATAGCAATGAGCCAATAAACTAACTTCGTTATTTTTTGATGTATGGCTGTACAAATTGGCGGATGCAGAACTTTACTTAAGTTGTTAAAAAATATATGTAAAATGAAATTTATATAAAGTAGAGAGGGTTTGCTTTTTTAAAAATTAAGTGTTAGATACTTTCTACTATATAGAAAATGCTAAAAATTACCTAAATTGTAACATATCCTTACATTGCCTCGCGTACTTATTTTGCATGAATAGAAAATATTTTAGTCAAACAATTAATGTCAGAAACAAAAATTCAATCTCCGATTTTTGCGGGAATTTAGTCCTGAATCGATTTTTGGAAGTCCGAACACTGTTCTTTACATTTGTACTGTTTTATAAACCTTAAACCGCAGTGTGGACAGCAATAGTTAGTGAGGTGGTTAAGTTCGATTTGAGATGGTTAACTTTTTGGTGGGGACATGGTATAAGATATCTCACTTGTATTCTTCCACAATGATGGATATACATATACACATTTGTATGTAGTTAACTTACATACATACCCAGTAGAAATTCTATGCATACGACATCGCTGTTGGTGGCATGAGCTTGCTGCTGTGTATACATGTGTGTGTATAAATTTCAAACTAATTTGCAAGAATCTTCACATACACAACAAACATATAACCTAAATGCATACTATGTACTTAGCTTTAAATTTTAACGTTTTCGCAGCTCCCTATGTTTATATTCATCTAAAGCACGGATCACAAGATTTGTACATTTTAACAGTTACAGAGTGGTGTTTTTTGAAAGTTGTTATTGAGCTAAACTCATTATTTCTAGACAATACCACTCTGTGACTGCCAAAGTGTTCACTACTGCTAGTGATAGCAGAGCGTAATTTGCCGGCGCAACTATGTAGAACAGTTTAGGAAGTGGTATGATAGCCCGGCTGGAAAATAATCTAGGAAAGTCTGTCATTTACCTTGGCCCTGGCTAGATATGCCATAATATCGAAAAATCCGTGATGGGCCTGGGCAGGCGCAAATATGGTAAATATTGACTCGATAAGTTTTATTTTGGTGTTACCTGGGCCCTGAGTCAGATCGCCTATTTACTGGCATTATATCATGCAATCTAGAAAGTACTTAGCTAGGTTTTACTAGCTGCGAACAGGATAGGAAAAGTTATCTAGGAGACATCTAGGCCCTAAGTCAGACTGTCTCTTTATTGGCGTTTGCACATATACTCAAGCTAGTACCTAGCTAGATTTTACCAACAATATCCCGAATAAAAAATATTCATGTTTTACTGTTATTAGAAGCTGTATTTATTAGCAAAAAATTGTTTGAGAGAAAGATGGAGCGTGTGTGTTAGAGAGAAATAAACAAAACAATTTTGTTGACGCATTTTATTCGTCAAGATAAAAATATACTGCTTATTACATTCGTGGAACACAAATAAAAAATAAAAAAAATCATTTCCCATCGCGGTGGAGAAGAGGCATGGTTTGTCAGGTTCATCTTGAATGAACAAAGTCACTAATTTTTGCGTTATTACATTTATGGATTTTGTTATTGGTTTACTACATAGTTCGTTGTGTAATTTCCACATCTGAATACGACTTGAGTTGAATGGATACGTAAACATTGGTCCACTCAACTTGAGATTCCTTATTGACATTTGTACGTCCTCACAATCGTGCTTTCTCCACATTTTTTCAATCACAACGCAAGTACCACTATTTAAAAGAACATGATTATTTGGATAAGATGTTCGCAGAGTAAAGCCTTTGTATCGCAGTTCTTGTATCTTTTTCTTTAACTATAAATGAAATCGGCGGCAACGTACATAGGTTTTTTCATCGCAAGAAAATGCTGTTCATAGAGTCGACGGCTAATTTGTGCCAACACCTGAGTACCAGAGCGGATCATTCTTTTTAATTTACCCAAAAAACTTTCGAATGGGAAACAAGTTATTCGACTAAGGCTACATCCGTAATTTTGCACATCTTCGGTCAAGTGTAGCAAATTATGCAGGTTTTTCGTAAACGACGTCTTTCCATATAAATGGCCAGCATTTTCCACGAATTTTTTTAAGTACGTCTTAGCTTTATTGCAATAAACTAAAGCGTATTCATCGGAGAATAATAATCGACAAGAAGCATGAAAAAGTAGAAAGTGTCGATAATAACTAGGTTTTAATAATTTTCTCATAAGGATTGGGCCACTGTAAAGCAAAAAAAAACGAAATTCCGTGGCCTTGAATTTTAAGAAGTGCTTGAGCGCTCTTGTTTTTCGCTGAAATTCGACCGGAACTTGAAAAGCCATATTTACTGATCTTTGTTCTAAAACCTTTTTTTGTTTCACACTCAATTGAAAAGGAAATTTTTCTAGCCAATACTCGAGCAATTTTTTCATCACACCTATACAACAAAGATGCATGAAATCGAGGATGAGGCAAGTAATCATATTGACCTTAGGAGTTATGTTCAATAGGGGCGTTGAATGGGTATGGTGATCTGGCTGTTCTTTGTTACGAAATTTGTACGGAAAATTGTCCGTTTATCGAAGCGAACCCCTTTAATAGTGCATCTCTCGCATGAAAAGAAACCAACGTGACCTTTAATCCCCTTGAGCAAAGCTCTTGCTGGGGTATCGCAGCAAAAACTTTAATGCTAAATTGTAATAATGTCCCTCAATTTCCACTCCATTACTTAATCTGTTCACTTCGTTGATGAACTTTCTTAAAAACGCATCAAGTTCTTTCGGTTTTTCATCTCCGTAATAGACTCCTATAGGAAAAGGCTCGTAAACGTTGTAATGATTGTGAATTTTACCCAAAATGGGCCACATTTGGCGCGTACTTGATTTGTATACAGGCACCCCATCTATATTTATCAATAGTTCTATAGAACCTTTGTGGAAATCATGATTGACATTTTGTAATCCTTTTTCGATCCCAAAGTACACGAATTCGCTCTTATTTTTGCTCTCTACTACTAGTATTTAACTTCTTTTTGGTTGTTTGTGTTTCCGACAGGGTAGAAATATGATGCATTGTAGAAAGATTTTCCTTCATCCCTTGTCAACTTTGGTTCGTAGTAAATCGGTTTCGGCGCTGTGCCATCCTCAGTATAATTTTTCGCTGTCGAGAGAACGACGGAAGCGTTCCACAATACATCACTAGTTTTTATTATTACCTTCCTTTTATTAGCTCGGGATGTAACTATCAGAGAGCAGAATGAATATACTCATTTCAACGTAGGTTTTGTAAACTCAATGCTGTTCACTCGAAACAGCTAGTGGGAAACTTTGCTTTAGCAGTGATTCTCATGTCAATTCTCTCACTAATGCTTAGGTGCTGTGCACTCATTTGCTTTCAAGTACTTCATTGACATGCCCTTTTTAAGTCAAATCAATTGAATGAAAAACTCGTTTATGCCAAACGAATCGAGCACTCGAATGATATTGATTGGAAACGGGTTATATCAAGAAAATAAAGGCACGCAGCTTCGAAAATGGATAAGGAAGATGTAAGTGTTTATATTTTTGAATTGCTCGTAAATGTTATTACTTTCATTTACTCAACAGGCAAGTAATGATACTATGTGCAGTGATGGATCGTGACATCGGTCACGAGGTCGCCATGGTTGTTCTTACAGGAGTTCGCCCTGGTTTTGACATCTTTCGTAAGTCGCCTAACTGTCTGGTAAAAACTTCGGGCGTTTTTCCTTTCAGCCAGCATTCGTTTAATTGCGTTATTGCAAAACAAAAAACTCTGCGTCAGATGAAAGATGCAATGTTCCATTTCATGCCAAATGTTTTGATGATTATCACAAGCTAACATAAACATTTATTATTTATTTATTACATATTTAATTACTCGGCCGCTGTGGTGTAGTGGTAAGTCCAATTTCAAACCTCCGAGTGTATTTCTGCCATGCAAAACAGCTTTTCATAAAAATACAATCGCCGTTCGGAGTCGGCGTAAAACTATAGGTC
>NW_023458759.1:83618-87807 GCF_013731165.1 Rhagoletis pomonella
GTCAGTGGTGATCGTCGGTTCGAGTCCTACTGGAAGAAGTCTGATGAGGAAATGTGGTGATTTCCGAAATAGCTATCACTTCTACCATTTTTTCAAATTATTGTTGCTTTTCCACAATAAGTTTTCACTTTAAATGGCCTCAAGCTCATAAAAATTGTTGAATATAATAGATATAAGGCCATAAAAATAACAAAAAACAAATAACTTAAGGACGAGCACACCTAAAAAGTTAAAACATTCTAATAATAGAAATATTAACAAAAACCAACAACCACATGATCAAGTGATTGTAGTTGGCTTAGCAAAGCGAAATAGTGGAAAATAAGCAACAAGAATTAATAACACAAACTTAGCATAGTGCGTAGGCAACTGGCTGAGTCAGTGGTGATGGTCGGTTCGTATCCTACTGAAAGAAGTCTGATGAGGGAATGTGGTGGTTTCCGAAATAGCTATCACTTCTACCATTTTTATACCCGAGCGCACTTGTGCACAAGGGTATTATAACTTTGTTCACATAACGGTTGTTTGTAACAGGCAAAACGAATCGAGATAGATATAGACAAATGTATACATAAATGATCAGAATGAAAAGAGAAATCGATTAAGCGGTGACTGTCTGTCCGTCCGTCCGTCCATCTGTGCATACGATAACTCGAGTAAAAATTGAGATATCTTAACAAACCTTGGTACGTGCACTTCTTTCGGGCGTAGGACGGATTGTGTTGAAAATGGGCAAAATCGGACAATAACCACGCCTACCTCCCATATAACGGTAATTTTCAGAAATATGAAAACTGCGATACTTTAGTAACTACTAAAGATAATTCACTCAAAATTGAAATTTACAATAATTTTAAGACGAGAAATAATAATATTAAACATTTTTGGAAAACGGGCGTAGCCACGCCCACTTATGGTGAAATGTGTATATCTTGGTAACGGCTACACCAATATCTTCCAAACTTGACACAGTTGTTGGCCTTGGTACAGCATACCAAATGGCCGAAAATTTTTAAAATCGGACTATAACCACGCCCACATCCCATATAACGGTAATTTAGAGAAATACGAAATCTTCGATAAATCAGTAAATATTAAAGCTAATTTATTCAAAATTAATGCTTGCAGCAATTCTTTACCAGGAAATACGTCTATGATAAAATTCTGGAAAATAGGCGTGGCACCGCCCACTTATGATCACATATATTTATCTCGGTAACCGTTCTACCAATTTGTACCAAATTCGGTATGGTTATTGTGCTTGCCACATGAAAGGAAAACGTTGAAAATTATTGAAATCGGACTAAAATTACGCCTAATTTTCATATAACGGTAAATTACAGAAATGCTTGAAATTTCGATAACTCAAAATTTAAGGGCCCTAATTTACTCAATTAATCGCCCTCAAATAATACTCACAATAATCTCTTAAAATAAGATTATTATGGAATTTTAGAAAATGGGCGTGGTAGCGCTCACTTATAACTATAAAACTTTATCCTACTAAGTATAACACAACATATTGTGTTTGAAATAGGGTATAGTTGGTAGTAGGCTAAGAATGAATGATATTGTTGTTGAGAAAAATCTAACAACAATCACGAATATACAAAAACTGCGATATTTTAGTAATTACTGAAGCCAACTCACTCAAAATTACTATTTTCAAAAACCTTTTAGCTTAATATAAAACGGTAAGAAATTCATATACATAAGTAGGTTGCTATGCTATGGGGTAAGATAGTTATTATTTGGGAATAGGACTAAAATGACGCCTACTTCCCAAATACCAGTTACATGATTCTATCCGTCTGAATAACTGAACTGCCAGTAGATCTAGATTTTTTATTTCAATAAATATGCATATATTATTTCGTATAACTTCTCACTTTTCCGAAAACTTATAAATATTTCACACATCAAACAATGTACTAATTCAAAATAAAAACTGAATTGTTTATGTTGTGCGCCAAAATTGTTCATAGATCATATATGTACATACATATATACATATTTAATTTGCATTGAAAGCTGAAGCAATAGTTTCCTGTAATGGTTTCTAAACCTACCTTCCCCACATGATGCTCAACATGAGCTCAGAAATAGTATTTTTTTGACAAACGGGGAATATATATGTTTGTCAAATCGAGACTCCTTTGTATAGGGATATACATATGTACATACATACACATTTCAACTACTTATTAACCAATACTTTAACACTCATTATCTACATTTTTTTTAGTGCATAGTTTAAAGGTTTTACCTGCTTAGCAATAATCGCCGAATAGAGGCGTATATATGCCAAATGACCATGCAACCAGCAACCGGAGATTTTAGTGGGAAACTTTTATGTTAACGAGGTGTAGGTAGTCAAATCATACCATTGTACTTTGTGCATAAGTACTTGCTACCGCATATAGATTCGCTTTAAGGTCATTGAGGACTAGATGAAGTTTAGAGACGATCTCTAGTCATATTTTGACACCTACGCCATCAAGTTCTTGTAGAAATAATGCTTAAAACTGAACGCGTTTTTTTCAAAACTGCAAAATCTGTTTAATATTGAGTGAAAAATAAATAATATAAAAAAAACTTTTTAATATACAACGCTTTTATAAATGGACTAAAAAGTAGAAAATAATATTTCTCAGTAACATAGAACTTGTTTTGATAACTTTTGATTTTGAAATTTTAGCAAAAGTCATTGTAAACAATCTATGAAATTGAAAATGAAAAACGTGGAGCGCATGCAATACAAAGCATTCGATTTAATTGACAATAGTCAAACTACATAACGTAGACCTAAAATTTCTACAGCGAAAGTAGAACTTTGAAATCGATTTTAAGCGGTCGTTATTCATATACCCACATACATACATATATTACTTTTCATATCAATTCAAGTGTATTACATGTGCCCCACGCTTTTCATTTTCAATTTCATTGATTGTTTATAATGACTTTTGCTAAAATTTCAAAATCAAAAGTTATCAAAACAAATTCTATGGGACAGAGAAATATTATTTTCTACTTTTTAGTCCATTTATAAAAGCGTTGTATATTAAAAAGTTTTTTTTATATTATTTATTTTCTACTTTTTAGTCCTGTCTGAATAAAATTTTGCAATAGATATTAAAATAATTCAACGATATTAATAGAAAGGTGCACACACATGCATTTACATATGTATGTACATACAAACGAGCACCAATTAATTTTATTTAAAGAAATGGCGTGTCGTCTATTTCCGCTGTAGCAAACGTAGTACATAGGGCGACATCTAGAAGTCATCTACCTCGCCCTATTCACTACAGCTGTCGCCCTATGCACTATGCTTTTTAATAGGAACTTTTTAAAGCTTTGCTTTGGTGTCGGACACACAAAATTGAAAGTTTCTGGATCCACAACATTGAAAGTTTCTGGACGCACAACATTGCAAGTTGATAAAAGCGTTGTAATTAAATGATATTATGAAAACTTCAAAACAAAATCCAAAAAGTGTTTCATTGCGAAGAACATAGCAGCATCAAATTCAACAACTTCAATATATACTACAATCCATGCATCGGCGTAGCCCGAATGAAATTTAGGGGGGGGCTCGACCCTATCAAGCTGGCATTTCAGGGTACTATTTAAATATATATAAGGAAAATTTTAAAGTTAGGGAGGCTGGCTACGCCCATGAATCCAGAATATCCAGAGAGGGAAAGAAGAAGAACTACTTGGAGCGGACGGACAACCAGACGAGCTGAACATATCACCGGCAGAGAATTTTCGTAAATATTTTATAATTTTAATTATTATACATAATTTATATTAGTTTTAGAATAAGTGTATACAAGACAATCATGCCAAGGTTAAGTAGGAAATCTCTTTTATTGTGACGCACTGAGAATAGAAGGAGAATGCAAATTATTCGCGAAGATTGTGAAAATAGGTTCAATGAGCAGTCCCAAGATACAGAAAATCGCTCTAGACGCCGATTAGATCCGATAAACCGATCTGCTGAGCAACGTTTGAATGCGATGCAACGCAGATGTCGTAGAGGAAATCTTGAGTTTCGTTCTACTGAGCAAGTAAGGAATACCCAGGCACATAGATCTCGTCGAGAAAATTCTCAAATTCGCTCTGCTGAGCAAGAGAGAAACACCCAAGCACATAGATGTTGCCGAGAGAACTCCGAAAT
>NW_023458759.1:87817-121116 GCF_013731165.1 Rhagoletis pomonella
TGTTGCCGAGAGAACTCCGAAATTCGCTCTGCTGAGCAGGTGAGGAACACCCAGGCACATAGATCTCGTCGAGAAAATTCTCAGATTCGCTCTGCTGAGCAGGTGAAGAATACCCGACAGCATAGATCTCGCCGCGAAAGCTCTCAAATTCGCTCTGCTGAGCAAGAGAGGAATACCCAGGGACATAGATATCGCCGCCAAAACTCTGCAATTCGCTCTGTTGAGCAGGTGAGGAATACCCAAGAGCATAGATCTCGTAGAGAGAATCCTCAGATTCGGTCTTTTGAGCAAATTATAAATACGATACAACATAGAAATCGCCGTGAAAATTCCGTAATTCGTACTGTAGAGCAAAGCAGGAATACCCTACAGCATAGGTCTTCGCCGACTCAAAAGAAGAGAAAATCGGGATGAAACGTCTGATTTGAGACGGCGAATTCAATGTCGAGTACGTATTCATAGAGTTGACATAGAAAATAGACAAGTTGAAAATGAGAGGCAGTCAGAGCGAATTCGATCAATACGTGATATTAATGCTGATAATGAAGACTCTGAAAATGGTGCAGGCTTTAGTAACTTCAGACGCACTTATTTACAAAGCATTAAAAAGGGGCCAACAATAGTTTGTATTTCCTGTGGGGGTTTATGGTTTCCACACCAAGTACGCCAATTAAACTTCAATTTAGTTTCCCAAAGCCACCCGAATGTTGCATCAGCCTTCTATCTTTCGGATAAATTCCCCTCCGAAAATGGAAATTTTAATTTTTGTGTGACTTGCAGAAATGCAATATTGAATAAAAAGCTCCCAAAGTTATGTCTCGCTAATGGACTAGATTTTCCAGAAATACCTGACTGCCTGAAGAATCTAATACCTATAGAAGAGCGTCTTATTATGCCCAGATTACCATTCATGATGATTCGCCCATTAGGGTATCAAGGGCAAGGTTCACTAAAAGGTGCTGTTGTAAATGTCCCTATTTCCATGAATGACATTGTGACATGTCTTCCTCGATCGTTTGATCAAACACATGTCATTCAAATTCATTTGAGAAGGCGTATGGAATACAGTCACGATTATATGACGGATACCATACGACCTGCAAAAATTATGGAAGCTTTGCGGTTTTTAGTTAACACCCCTTTGTACCGTAACCACAATATTGAAGTCAACGAAAATTGGTTTTCGAACTTTACTAACCAAGAGGAAGTCCCTTTTATTGCGTCTGTCGAAGATGCTCCGTTGATTGAAAATATTTATAGGGAACAAGTTATTTCCCATAATATATCCTCCAATGTTCACCCACCCGTTGAACCAGTTGTTGAAGAGCCTAATGTTGGTGGCCAAGAAACTTTTCTTGATAATGTTCCTGTAGAGAACTTTGACATTAACCGTCTGGTGATAGCTCACGGCGAGGGCCAAAGGCCTCTTGATATAATACAAGATATAAGGTTTGTTCGTCGAGCAAAAAATTTGTACGAATTTATACGAATTATCACGATTTTTGCCCAAATCGTGTTCGTGCAGACCAAAAAATTATCCAACACTCAAAAATTGTGAGAGCAAAGTGACAGTTCTCTTGGAGAGATGTTGCAAATTCTTGCTGGAAAAAATTTTGCCAGCAAGAATTTGCAAACACGAAAAACATGTGGTTGTGGCGCATGGTTGCATTTTTGTCAACAATAATTTGAATAAATTAGTTCGTTAAATTTAAAAATTTATAAACACGGGCGATTTTTTTTATGAAAAACGAAAGTAAATAATTGTTGATATAATTAATTTAGTTAATTCCAATGATTTGAACTTAATTCGGCTGAAAAAAATGGTATTCGCTATCGGAATGCAATTGCAACCAGAGTCGATTTAAGAAACCCGACAGCTAGTACGATGAAGAAATTGAAATGTATGTTAAAGAAAGTCAGAACAACAAGAAATATACATGTATATCCTGTTTTTGGCCATCCGAAAGAATTTTAAAAAAATTCTATAAAAAATGTTTATGTTTGAAATGCAACCGTGGACGCCAGCTGGCAGGGAAACTTGCAAATTCCTGCAAATTTGCGTTCGTGCAGAAATTTGTAAGTTTCTCAACATGAGAGAGAATTTGAGAAAATTTTTTCTTACTCTCTGATATTTTGAGTGTTGGATAATTCTTGCTGGATTTTCGACGAACAGACCTAATGACTCAGAAGAATTGTCATTCGCTACAATTTATGCTGGGCAAAAGCGCACTTGTACAGAGACGTACAACAAAATTGTACGATCTGAAATCCGCCGTTATGATAGAAGGGCTTGCACCTTACCTAAATTATTTTACGACTACAAAAAGCTAGAATTATTGCAAATTAAGAACAGCACGTCAGTTTGCCTTCGAAAATTTGCCGGTCGTAACCAAGTCACTGCTCAAAATCTTTTAAATGATAACTTTGTTCAAAGCTTGATTCAGCATGAGGATGGCTATAAGGTTCTGAAAGGTGTCAGATCTTCTCCTGCGCACTGGGAGAAGAAAAAGGCTATTGCCATGATTCGCCAATTTGGCCTCCCTACCTTCTTTATTACTCTATCAGCTGCTGAGTCCCAGTGGCTGGAGCTATTAGTGATTTTAGCTAAAACAGTCGACGACAGAGAAATTTCTGAGGAAGACGCCAATAATTTGTCAACTCAAGAGCGATATCGTCTTATCCGTTCAGATGCTGTCACCTGTTAGGTATTTTGACTATCGTTTCCGTCAAATGCTTAAAATTTTCAAAACAAGCGGGGGCAACTTTGACAAACATTCTGTTAAGAATTTTTATTGGAGTGTTGAATTCCAACAAAGAGGTTCCCCTCACATACATGGAATGTTTTGGCTAATTAACGCCCCAAAAATCGATCTACAAAATCCTCTTACTTTTCCGGATGGTATTAGTTTCATTGATAAGTATATTTCCACGGATGGTTCCGTAAGCCACTTGGAAAACTATCTTGGATATCAAAAGCATAACCATAGTCATTCCTGTACAAGAGAAATAAGGGGACAACAGGTTTGCCGATTTGGTATTCCTTACCCACCTATGCCTTCCACCCAAATTTGATTACCTTTGTCAGAAAACGTAGAAAACTTGGAAGTGCATAGGGAAAACTACTTCAAAATACAAAACTTTTTGAATTCCAATCTTCTTTCGGCTGATATTTCCAACTTAAGTAATTTTGAAAGTTTTCTCACAGACCAAAGAATAACCGCCCAATTCTGTGTTTTCTTGATAAATTTTTTGTAAAGAAATTTTATCAAGATTTTTATCAAGAAAAAGCTTCCTTCGCATTCTGTGTCAATATTTATAAAACAAAAAGCTGTACGATTTCCACATTAGTGGAACTGATTTCCACATGAGTGGAGCTGATTTCATTGTCACATATGAAAAATATGATTTTAAAAGCAAAAAAGCTTTTGACTGCCGTAGCCGAGTAGGTAGAGATGTCGACTATAATTCCGTGTATCGCAGGTTCAAATGCCAACACATGAAGTATTTAATTGCTAGAAACAAATTTATTAATATACAAAATTTATACATTTCATATGAAATTTCAGTTTGTCAATAGCATTTTCCATCTTGATAATTTATAAAGAAAAGAGCTTTTGGTTTCTGTGCTAGAATACCAATTCTTGATAAATAATAAAAAATTTACAAATTATAAAGATTTTCAATTTATCAAGTGCACAAAATCGGGCTGTAAATATTTCATTCGATGATTACTTTTTGAAGAGAAAACTAGAAGATCGATTCATTAACGCATACAACCCCATTATTTTAGAACTACATAATGCCAATATGGATATTCAGTTTATATTGGATGCATATGCCTGCTGTTCATATATTATTAACTATATAAACAAATCAAATAGAAGGATTTCTAGGCTCTTAAATGAAGCAATATCAGAAGTGAATGCCGGTAACTATACTATTAAGCAAAAACTTCAGCATATAGGACACAAATTTATTTCTGGTACAGAAATATCCGCCCAAGAAGCAGTTTATTGCAGTATTGGACTTCATCTGTCGGAAGCGAGCAATGCGGAAGTCTTTATAAATACCTCTCGTCCTGAAGAACGAGTGCGGATGGTAAAACCTAGAGCGCAACTTCAGAATCTTACTTCGGACTCGACCGACATATTCGTTTCTGGAATGTTAGAGCATTATGTTCAGCGACCGACTCAATTAGAGACCGTATGCTTAGCTGATTTTGCATCTCTTTATACATATGTAAAGTCAGCCATAAGGATAGCAGGTAGTGATGATGATGAAGATGGTAGGGAGGCTGACGACTTCCTTGGGCATGGGAATGCTCTTGCTCTGAGAGACGGTAGTGGTTTCGTTAAAAGACGTACCAAGCCATGTGTCATCAGGTCCAGAAGATTTAGCCCCGATACCGCCAGAAGTCATTACTTCAGGGAAATGGTAATGCTTTACCATCCATGGCGTGATGAACATCGGGGCCTCATTGAAAATGATAACAAACAAACTTGTGTAGAAAATCATGTTTCAATAGAGGAAAATCGAAGAAAGTATGATGTTTTTGATCAACGAGAGCTCGAAAATGTTTTAAATCATCTTCGCGATGAAGTAGATGTTGAAACAATTGAGCAACATAACCCACCTGTTGTAGATAACTAGTTTAGGGTTCTAGCACTTCCCGAAATAGACCCTGGCTTGAATTTGCTAGATATAAATTAAGGAGATCCATCTAATAATGATGGGGACTCAGGCGGGAATGTAAGACTAATAAAACTCCCAGCTTTGATCCCCGTAGAAAACCTTTTTTCTTTAGTTCGTAGCCTAAACTTGAAACAGAGAACATATTTGACCCATATGCTGCACAAGATGAAAAATAATCAGCCATATTATGAGTTTTTGGGAGGTGGAGTTCCTGCTCAGGAGTTGGAAAGAGTCGTTTGATATATGCAATATATCAGACTCTTAACCATCGGCTAAACTCCGTTCCAGGAACCAATCCAAGTTCGTTGAAAGTTCTTCTTTGCGCCGTACAGGAAAGGCAGCTTTCGGAATAAATGGTTTAACACTTCACTCTATCTTTTCACTTCCCGTAAATCAATCAAGTCTAGAGTTGCGGCCACTTAGCAATGATGTCGTTAACTCAATCTACTCAAAACTCATTGATTTAAAATTAATAATCATTGATGAAATATCAATGGTAGGGCCACGAATGTTTAGTTCAATCGATGCTAGACTTAAACAAATCTTCAAAAGCAATAATGAATTTGGAGGTATCCCCATTATTGCTTTTGGTGATTTAAAGCAACTTTCGCCAGTTGGAGATAGGTGGATTTTTTCTCCCAATCCTAGTGACAACTACAGTACTTTAGTTGGGTCACCTTTGTGGGAATTATTTAAATACTTTGAGTTAACTGAGGTAATGAGGCAAAGAGGGGATCAGCCTTTTGCTATCGCTTTAAATAATATGGCATCCGGTACTATGACAAATGATGACATATCTTTAATCGAAAGCCGTGTGGTTAACTCGAATTAAATTCCTGATGATGCAATCCACCTTTTCTGGCCCAACGAAGAATCTAATAATTTCAATGCACTGAAACTAAGTCTTATCCCCACGCCAACTATTCTTTCAACTGCTAAGGATATAGTCAAAGGGATAGGTGTGGGCGCGCAAGCTTCGAATATTTTGGAGAGAGTTCGCCTTTTCAAATCTTCGGAAACGCAAGGCCTTTCATATAATTTTACATTAAAAACCACAGCCAAATATATGATCACGGTAAATATCAATACAGGTGATGGATTAGTAAATGGGGCTACGGGGCAGCTTATGCATATTGATTTCGAATTTTCCATGCCATCAACTATTTGGTTAAAATTTTTAGAACCATCTGTGGGTTTGTTGGCGAGATCAAAAAAGTCTCATCTGGGTGATACTTCTTGGACACCAATTGAAAAGACAGTGAGAGCTTTTCAGTATAGGAGGAATGCGCAGATTACAATCGAAAGAACCCAATTTCCGGTTGTTCCCGCTGAGGGGATAACTATCCATAAAAGCCAGGGTGCTACGTATAACAAAGTCGTTGTACACACCCGGCCCAGGATGCCCAGGGCAGCTTTGTATGTAGCTTGTAGCCGAGCAACTAGTGCAGATGGTCTCTTTATACAAGGGAATTTTCAGCCACCTAATCCATTTTCGGCATCGGACCCAGTATATATAGAACTTATTGAATTGAGTACCTCAAAAGCCCTTACCCCAACCTTCCACTTCATGGTGTCACGAACATCAAAACTACAAATTTTATATCATAATGCTCAGAGCCTTCATGCTCATATAGATGATGCTAGAAACGATTACCTGATGCTATCTTCGGATATATTATGTTTCGTCGAGACATGGAGCTATCCTTCGGAAAATTTTGAAATTCCTGGTTTTATTCTATTAAATGAGCTAAGGATAGATAGCACCACAACACGGAATAGGAATAAGAGAGGAATTTTAGTATATGCAAAGTCTGAGATTGCTTCATCAATTGAACTTTGCAGAATTATAAAAAAGGATACTGGCCATAACCCACCATGCATAACATGAGAAATAGGCAACAATCATCAATGGCAACTAATTGGCGACTCACCGATTTATTGATGTGGTGACAAATCGGCAACATCACTTCGTTCATGTCAATTTTCAATAAATAAGTTCTCAAAAATTCCGAAACTTATGAATATGGCGTCAATAGTATTGTCCGAAAGCATCTAAATTATGCCCAAGCACAGGATTGAAAAAATAGGAAGCCCCATAGCGAGAAAAGGAATTAATTCCGATTGTAAGTTCCAATTTTGTATACAAAAAATAAATGAAGTATTAAAAAGAATAAAATTATTCCAAATATCGCCTGAAGCGATAAGAAAACGACTCATTCAGGTAATAAGAAAATGACTCGCCCAGGCGAGTTGCCTTCGGCGGACGTTTTAGAGCGACTGGTAATAGGAAATCGATTCAATGGCAATATTACCGGCAATAAATTTGTTTCCGAGGGCGAGACGTTTTCTTATTGGCGGCAACAAAAATTGTTTGGTGGGAAGTCTATAGAAGCCGTACTATTCAAACATCTTAACATATATGTATTGGTGCTTTACAGGAATTCCGTTTTCCTATCGGAGATATGGCATCAGTGCTCCGAGACATTCTCAGTAATGACTTGTGTAATCAAAAAGTTATTATTGTCGGGGATTTCAATCTATGCCTTAGAACTTATGGGAATAGAATAGCAAATCTTCTAGGAGAATTTAGTCTTAGATCGCTATTAGATTCGGAATGTTCGACAACTCTTGCAGGATCTCAAATTGACTGGGCATTTTCGAACATAAATGGTACTCAAATTAAAGCAGTTGTATATCAAACAGTTCACAGTTACCATGACAGTATCTGCATTTCCGTGTCTGATTTAATTCCTTCCTCTTAACCGTCTCAATAAAAGTTATTTTGTACATACTTTCTCTTCTCTCATAAAAAAAACGATTGTAATTAAATATTTATTGTACATATACATATATATAGGAATATAGAAAATAAATAAGCAAATATTCGAAATGTTTTAATGAAGAAAATTTAAATTTTGTTAACTTTAATCTCAAATATTTTATTAAAAATAAATGAAATAAGTTAAAAATATTCGATGATGTAATAAACTGTTTTTGCAATTAGACATATGTACATGTTGAAATAAGTATATTAATAGCTGTAAAGAATAACTTAAGCAAATATTTGCAAACATCTTTTAAAATACAAATTAATTTATAACTATTTGAATAAATATTATTTGAACGATTATTTAAACAACTTTCTTAAACATTTTGAAATAAAATTGCAAATTGGTTTATACCTTTTTGCAAAGTGGACATCGCATTGGCCACTTACATGTGTACATGAAAACTCGAAACATTAATTATTTCAGTAGCTCCTGAAATGTACCTGTCTAAAAATAATATGTAAAGTGATCTCTTAGCAAAACTTTTATTGCTAAAAATTTTTTTACAATGGTCGTGGAACCGTTCACTTATGATTTAATATATGTACTAAAAAATCACATTCACATTCATTAATTGACTTCATTGCTTTTCGGCTCACCAAAAAAAAACACGCCCACCTAATATGCAACACATTACTTTTAATCTATGTATATAAATAATATTGCGAGGGTATATAAAATTTAGGCTCGCCCGAATTTAGCCTTTCTTACTTGTTTCAATTATTTTTCACTTTAAACGGCCTCAAGCTCATACAAATTGTTGAATATAATTGTTATAAGGCCATAAAAATAACAAAAAACAAATAACTTAAGGACGACCACACCTACAATGTTAAAACATTCTTATAATAGAAATATTAACAAAAACCAACAAAACCAACAACCACATGATCAAGTGAATTGCAGCGGAATAGCTGCGCTTGATTGTAGTTGGCTTAGCAAAGTGAAATAGTGGAAAATAAGCAACAAGAATTAACAAGACAAACTTAGCATAGTGCGTAGGCAACTGGCTGAGTCAGTGTGATCGTCGGTTCGAATCCTACTGAAAGAAGTCTGATGAGGAAATTTGGTGATTTCCGAATTAGCTATCACTTCTACCATTTTTATACCCGAGCGCACTTGTGTACAAGGGTATATTAATTTTGTTCACATAACGGTTGTTTGTAACAGCCAAAACGAATCGAGATAGCGTCCGTTTCCGCTAATCCAAGGTAGGTTGGTATTGAAATCGGACTGTAACCACGCCCACTTCCCATATAACGGTAATTTCCAGAAATACGAAGATAATTCACTCAAAATTGATATTTACAATAACTTTCAGACGAGAAATAAGAATATTATAAATTTTTGGAAAATGGGCGTAGCCACGCTCATTTATGGTTACCGCTGCACCAATTTCTTCCAAACTTGGCACAGTTTTTGGCCTTCATACAGCAAACTAATTGGCCGAAAATTTAAAAAATCGGACAATAACCACGCCCACATCCCATATAACGGTAATTTTGGGTTATACGAAAACTGCGATATTTTAGTAACTACTGAAGATTATTCACTCAAAATTGATATTTACAACAATTTTCCGACGAAATATAAGAATATTATAAATTTTTGGAAAATGGGCGTAGCCACGCCCACTTATGGTTACATGTGTATATCTTGGTAGCCGCTGCCCCAATTTCTTCCAAACTTGGCACAGTTGCTGGCCTTGGTACAGCATACTAAATGGTCGAAAATTTTTAAAATCGGACCATAACGCCTACGGACGCCTACATCCCATATAACGGTAATTTAGAGAAATACAAAATCTTCGATAAATCAGTAAATATTAAAGCTAATTTATTCAAAATTGATGATTGCAAACAATTCTTTACCAAGAAATACGTTTATGGTAAAATTTTGGAAAATGGGCGTGGCACCGCCCACTTATGATCACATATATGTATATCGGTAACCGTTCTACCAATTTGTACCAAACTGGGTATTTTTATTGTGCTTGCCACATAAAAGCAAAACGTTGAAAATTATTGATATCGGACTAAAATTACGGCCGCTTTTCATATAACGGTAAATTTTAGAAATGCTTGAAACTGCAAAATTTCGAAATTTAAGGACGCTAATTTACTCAAAATGTATACACCCCGGCTTACCAACTAGCGGTAGCTTTCGGAAAGGTGATAAAACATATATTCAATACTTGCGCCGGGTATTTAATGTTCAGCTCCACCCGAACTTAGACTTTCTTACTTGTTTCAAATTATTGTTGCTTTTCCACAATAAGTTTTCACTTTAAACGGCCTCAAGTTCATAAAAAATGTTGAATATAATTGTTATATAACCATAAAAATAACAAAAAACAAATAACTTAAGGACGAGCACACCTAAAATGTTAAAAAATTCTAATAATAGAAATATTAAATATTGTAGTTGGCTTAGCAAAGTGAAATAGTGGAAAATAAGCAACAAGAATTAACAAGATAAAACTTAGCACAGTGCGTAGGCAACTGGCTGAGTCAGTGGTGATCGTCGGTTCGATTCCTACTGAAAGAAGCCTGATGAGGAAATGTGGTGATTTCCGAAATAGCTACCACTTCTACCATTTTTTCAAATTATTGTTGCTTTTCCACAAAAAGTTTTCACTTTAAACGGCCTCAAGCTCATACAAATTGTTGAATATAATGGTTACAAGGCCATGAAAATAACAAAAAACAAATAACTTAAGAACGGGCACACCTAAAAAGTTAAAACATTCTAATAATAGAAATATTAAATATTGTAGTTGGCTTAGCAAAGTGAAATAGTGGAAAATAAGCAACAAGAATTAACAAGACAAACTTAGCACAGTGCGTAGGTAACTGGCTGAGTCAGTGGTGATCGTCGGTTCGAATCCTACTGAAAGAAGTCTGATGAGGAAATGTGGTGATTTCCGAAATAGCTATCACTTCTACCATATTTTAAAATTATTGTTGCTGTAATTGTTATAAGGCCAAAAAATTAAAAAATTAATAGAAACTTAAGGACGTCCACACCTAGAAAGTTAAAACATTTTAGTAATAGAAATATTAACAAAAACCAACAAAGCCAACAATCACATGATCAAGTGAATTGCAGCGGAATAGCTGCGCTTGATTGTAGTTGCCTTAGCAAAGTGAAATAGTGGAAAATAAGCAACAAGAATTAACAAGACAAACTTAGCACAGTGCGTAGGCAACTGGCTGAGTCAGTGGTGATCGTCGGTTCGTATCCTACTGAAAGAAGTCTGGTGAGGGAATGTGGTGATTTCCGAAATAGCTATCGCTTCTACCATTTTTTCAATTATTTTTCACTTTAAACGGCCTCAAGCTCATAAAAATTGCTGAATATAATTGTTATAAGTCCATAAAAATAACAAAAAAAATAACTTAAGGACGAGCACACCTACAAAGTTAAAACATTCTAATAATAGAAATATTAACAAAAACCAACAAAACAGCCAACCACATGATCAAGTGAATTGCAGCGGAATAGCTGCGCTTGATTGTTGCTGGCTTAGCAAAGTGAAATAGTGGAAAATAAGCAACAAGAATTAACAAGACAAATTTAGCACAGTGCGTAGGCAACTGGCTGAGTCAGTGGAGATCGTCGGTTCGAATCCTACTGAAAGAAGTCTGATGAGGAAATGTGGTGATTTCCGAAATAGCTATCACTTCTACCATTTTTTTACAACGCTTTTATCAACTTGCAATGTTGTGTGTCCAGAAACTTTCAATGTTGTGGATCCAGAAACTTTCAATGTTGTGTGTCCGACACCATAAAACCTTTGCTTTGAAAAGTTCCTATAAAGAAGCATAGTGCATATGGCGACATCTGTAGTGAATAGGGAGAGGTAGATGACATCTAGATGTCGCCCTATGTACTACGTTTGCTACAGCGGAAATAGACGACACGCCATTTCTTTAAATAAAATTAATTGGTGCTCGTTTGTATGTACATATATATGTAAATGCATGTGTGTGCACCTTTCTATTAATATCGTTGAATTATTTTAATATCTATTGCAAACTTTTATTCAGACGGGACTAAAAAGTAGAAAATAAATAATATAAAAAAAAACTTTTTAATATACAACGCTTTTATAAATGGACTAAAAAGTAGAAAATAATATTTCTCAGTCCCATAGAATTTGTTTTGATAACTTTTGATTTTGAAATTTTAGCAAAAGTCATTATAAACAATCTATGAAATTGAAAATGAAAAGCGTGGGGCGCATGTAATACACTTGAATTGATATGAAAAGTAATATATGTATGTATGTATGTGGGTATATGAATACCGACCGCTTAAAATAGATTTCAAAGTTCTACTTTCGCTGTAGAAATTTTAGGTCTACGTTATGTAGTTTGAGTATTGTCAAGTATTGTCAGTTTGAGTATTGTAAACAAATTCTATGGGACTGAGAAATATTATTTTCTACTTTTTAGTCCATTTATAAAAGCGTTGTATATTAAAAAGTTTTTTTTATATTATTTATTCAAATTATTGTTGCTTTTCCACAATAAGTTTTCACTTCAAACGGCCTCAAGCTCATAAAAATTGTTGAATATAATTGTTATAAGGCCATAAAAATAACAAAAAACAAATAACTTAAGGACGAGCACACCTAAAAAGTTAAAACATTCTAATAATAGAAATATTAATTGGGCCGATTTCGCTTATTTTTATTTTAAACGAAGAATGGATTTTCTTCATAAAATGTTTGTTATAAATGTCTTAATTTTAAGTGTGAAGTTTTATTCGCAAACTTAGAAAGTAAGAAATTGTATCACTGTAAAGACACTTAAGATGCGTTTGTGTTTGGATATAGTGCCAACAAACAGAATAAATATTACATGTAGATATTGTCTTCCCAGATAGCGCATATTCAATTCTGCCTAAATTACAAAACATCATTTTTGCCCACTCCCAAAGTTTTAAGGTAAGGGAAAAATTGTTATTTTCAAGCACACATATGTATTTTTTTAAACAAACTTTTTTGCTGAGAACTTATTTAAATTCCAAAAACCGAGTGCCGACTTGAATTAAAGGAATCAACACTGAAGTGAGTCAAAATGAAAATACAAGAGCACAAATTTCTATGTAAAGCAAAACTCTCTGGGAATCCTATGAGACATCTGCCGGTCATATGACCGGTCATCCAAATGGGAGATCTGCAGTCTTTTGGCATCATATTTTACATCAGAATTGAAGGGATTTCTGAAAAATCTGACCAGTTCTTTTGTGTAACTGTGATTTTGCATCCCTTGTCAACATATGGCCTCGGTTGAAGTTTACTTAAGGTCGTTGTTTTACTGTCTTAAAATTGAAGGAAAATTTTTACAGCGTTTTTTATGTGTTTTGGTTTCTATTTGAGTGTATTGAGAATCGGTCAGTCTGAAAAGTCCTTGTAGGGAAGACAATAGGTTTGTTCGTCGAAAATCCAGCGAGAATTATCACTCAAAATATCAGATAGTAAGAAAAAAGCTCCCAAATTCTCTCTCATGTAGAGAAACTTGCAATTTTCTGTACGAACGCAAATTTGCAAGTTTTTCTGCCAGCTAGTGTCCACGGTGGCATTTCAAACAAAAGAAATTTGTATAGAATTTTTAAAATTCTTTCAGAGGGGCAAAAAACAGGATCTACGTATATATATCTTGTCAGTCCGACTTTCAACATACATTTTAGCTGTTTGTAGCCGGTTTTATTTGCCAATTTAGACGGTTCGTCCAAAAAGTTCTGGCAACACTGTACAAAAGAAGTATTTATGTTATTTCTGCCTTCTTACCGCTCCTGTGAATTAAGGGATCAACATGTCGTCTCGCAGTACGTCTTTGGTGATATTTTCAACAACAACTTTAATTTAAAAGGCGTCATTCGGATACGTGTAAAACGTGTGATAATTTACATTGCTCCATCCCGGCTGGAAAATAATCTAGGAAAGTCTGTCATTTACCTGGGCCCTGGCTAGATATGCCATAATATCGAAAAATCCGTGATGGGCCTGGGCAGGCGCAAATAAGGTAAATATTGACTCGATAAGTTTTATTTTGGTGTTACCTGGGCCCTGAGTCAGATCGCCTATTTACTGGCATTATATCATGCAATCTAGAAAGTGCCTAGCTAGGTTTTAGGAGACATCTAGGCCCTAAGTCAGACTTCCTCTTTATTGGCGTTTGCACATATACTCAAGCTAGTACCTAGCTAGATTTTACCCACAATATCCCGAATAAAAATATTCATGTTTTACTGTTATTAGAAGCTGTATTTATTAGCAAAATATTGTTTGAGAGAAAGATGGAGCGTGTGTGTCAGAGAGAAATAAACAAAACAATTTTGTTGACGCATTTTATTCGTCAAGATCAAAATATACTGCATATTACATTCGTGGAACACAAATAAAAAATAAAAAATAAATCATTTCCCATCGCGGTGGAGAAGAGGCATTCATCTTGAATGAACAAAGTCACTAATTTTTGCGTTATTACATTTATGGATTTTGTTATTGGTTTACTACATAGTTCGTTGTGTAATTTCCACATCTGAATACGACTTGAGTTGAATGGATACGTAAACATTGGTCCACTCAACTTGAGTTTCCTTATTGACATTTGTCACAATCGTGCTGTCTCCACATTTTTTTTCAATCACAACGCAAGTACCACTATTTAAAAGAACTTGATTATTTGGATAAGATGTTCGCAGCGTAAAGCCTTTGTATCGCAGTTCTTGTATTTCAAAACAACCATTGTTCCATTTTTCTTTAACTATAAATGAAATCGGCGGCAACGTAGGTTTTTTCATCGCAAGAAAATGCTGTTCATAGAGTCGACGGCTAATTTGTGCCAACACCTGAGTACCAGAGCGGATCATTCTTTTTAATTTACCCAAAAAACTTTCGAATGGGAAACAAGTTATTCGACTAAGGCTACATCCGTAATTTTGCACATCTTCGGTCAAGTGTAACAAATTATGCAGGTTTTTCGTAAACGACGTCTTTCCATATAAATGGCCAGCATTTTCCACGAATTTTTTTAAGTACGTCTTAGCTTTATTGCAATAAACTAAAGCGTATTCATCGGAGCATAATAATCGACAAGAAGCATGAAAAAGTAGAAAGTGTCGATAATAACTAGGTTTTAATAATTTTCTCATAAGGATTGGGCCACTGTAAAGCAAAAAAAAAAACGAAATTCCGTGGCCTTGAACTTTGAACTTGAGTGCTTGAGCGCTCTTGTTTTTCGCTGAAATTCGACCGGAACTTGAAAAGCCATATTTACTGATCTTTGTTCTAAAACCTTTTTTGTTTCACACTCAATTGAAAAGGAAATTTTTCTAGCCAATACTCGAGCAATTTTTTCATCACACCTATACAACAAAGATGCATGAAATCGAGGATGAAGCAAGTAATCATATTGACCTTAGGAGTTATGTTCAATAGGGGCGTTGAATGGGTATGGTGATCTGGCTGTTCTTTGTTACGAAAAGAGTTATCCGTTCTTTTTTTATGTTATCCATAAGGGAAAATTGTCCGTTTATCGAAGCGAACCCCTTTAATAGTGCATCTCTCGCATGAAAAGAAACCAACGTGACCTTTAATCCCCTTGAGCAAAGCTCTTGCTGGGGTATCGCAGCAAAAAGCTTTAATGCTAAATTGGTAATAATGTCCCTCAATTTCCACTCCATTACTTAATCTGTTCACTTCGTTGATGAAATTTCCTAAAAACGCATCAAGTTCTTTCGGTTTTTCATCTCCGTAATAGACTCCTATAGGAAAAGGCTCGTAAACGTTGTAATGATTGTGAATTTTACCCAAAATGGGCCACATTTGGCGCGTACTTGATTTGTATACAGGCACCCCATCTATATTTATCAATAGTTCTATAGAACCTTCGTGGAAATCAGGATTGACATTTTGTAATCCTTTTTCGATCCCAAAGTACACGAATTCGCCAGTTCCAACTGTCTCAATTCCATACTTTGCGTTATAAGTTTTTAGGAAACTTTTAAAAGTTTTTGGCAAGTTAGGAAGTAGCTTGTGACACAAAATGCACAACAGTTTATCACCGTTCGATTGAGCAATACCACTTTGAATAATCCACTTTCTGAGTTCAGTTTCCTCATCAAAATCTGGAGGGTATCCTTTTGGTGCTTTCTCGCAAATAAACTCCACGTCGTCATCGGCAACAGCCCCTTCGTCCGGACTATAGTAATCTTCATGTTCATAGTCGATATAATCTTCGTTATCAGTCTGTAAATTAACTACGATTGATTAAGAGCATTTGATAAAATTTTTATTCCTAATGAACGTACCGAAAATTCATCGTGGGGATCAACTTCGCGAATGTCGTCCTTTCCAGAAATTACTCCTTCTTTTCCCACATGTTGGTGGTGTTCATAAACAAGGTTTTCGATACTGTCATCAACGAAATTTTCAATACCGTACGTGAATTCATTGCCTTGAAAATGAGCCAAATGTGAATATGTATACGTATGATTCATGTGTACAGAATAACGTTTTATTCTACACGGTTTAATTATTTCCAAATGTAAAAATACAAATCGGTGCAAATTCGAGAAAAGTTAAACCACCATGTTCAGTAGCTGCAGAATCAGCGAAGAAACCTTGCAAATCAGAGTCGTAGACTGACTGAGCCTTTTTGCTTTTTCGACATTTCGTAACACGTAACACATTTAATTTTTTTTTGCTCATATTGCGCGATACTTTTCGGTAAAAAGATGTGTGCATAATAGTAGCCCTAAATGTGCTCGTTTCGGCACAGCTTGTGAATTATTGGTGTCACATCGACATCGAAATGTGTGTAAGACATCGATATTTTGAGACAACATCGAGTGCTTAAACATCGATTTTTGCTACCCGATGTTTTATCAACATTTATTGTTTGCGTAAATTATTTTTCAGCTCTGAACATTTTCAACAGATTGAATAATAAATTTTTTTTTATGTACATTTGTAAATTCAATACAACTCTGACGCGAATGATCACCAGACAGTACTGTCGTGAGAGTAACCTACTGCTACGGTTCTCCTTGACTACTTGACGGATTTACCAAAAATCTCTGGGTTCGTATCGCTGGATTGTTAAATAAACGCTGAAGATGACCAAATTACAGTACAATTGGTTGGAAAATCCGATTTTGACAGGGCGTTAGGTATTGAAGTTGGCTGGAGAAAACTGCGAAACTGTAATTTTCATGTTACACACAAACAAACTTATGCTTATTGTTGATGTTATTTCTGCATTTGACGTAGCGTTGACGCTTTTGTTTAGGTATGGCACCTCGGCGTTAACTCTAGGCGTCAGAAAACGCTCGTTCCAACGCTTTTGTTTAGGTATGGCGCTGGGCTTATACCTGCGCTCGCACTCATGTCAACTCAAGAACGTTCTGCCGTCAATCGCACATTCTCTCGCTGTTCGCGGTATTCATCCACTTCTCGCTATCGAATATTCTACGTCATTCCTCGAGCATTCTACCATTTTCTTGTTGTTCGCTTAACGCTTCCGCAGGATTAGCCACACTACATAAATACATATATTAATTTTGGAATTACTTGAGGTTTACATGTTCATATTTTCCAAAGTGCCTATCAGCTTGAAGCAATTTTTCTCTCAAGACGATAAGCAATTTTTCATTCAATTTCAGCAGCTGATCATACATAGCTTTTGGCACTGAGTTTTTGCGTGCAGAAAATTGTGTTTTTTAGTCATATCATTTCATATTCAATCACTTCATTACAATAATCGATTAATTTTTTAATTTAATCGATTGAAACAAGTATTTTACTCTATCATTTAATAGTAAATAATCGATTATTTGTAAAACAATCAAAACTAAAAAAGAGATATTTAATTTACTCTTTTTAAATATTCAGGGCCGTTTTCTCATCTAACCTTTGGATTACCGAACTCTTTATCATCTCGATATACGAGCTTTCGTTTTCTCGTCAGCGCATTAATTTCTCGAATCGATAAATTATTCCTGACCCGATGTAGCCTTTAAAAATGTTTACCCAACTTTAAATTAAACATTTCCAACACATTTTTTTTTCTTTGGTTTTGGTCCATGGTTAAGATGTATTAGATATTTGAACCAAGGTTTGGGTTTTGGCTAACAGCTGCTTTTGCTCTTTATTTGCAAGGCGAATTTATACAAGGTGGTAGCTGAAGACCAAAAACAAAAACTACACTAGCAAACTAGCAAACTAAATGCACAAAAGTACAACAAACACATCATTTTGACAAACAGTACAAATTCGCCTTGAAATCAGCAGCTCCGGTAACACCTCCTCATATGAATTCATGTTTTTTCTTTGCCTGTTGTTTTTCACGGAAACTTTTGTCGACGTGATTTTTCTTATTGTTATCTTAATATCTCATATAAAAAATAGAAAAGCTGAACTGGAACCTCTTATATTTTACTTGCGCCAAATAATTCTGATATGGGTGAAATCATGGCA
Organism: Rhagoletis pomonella; assembly: GCF_013731165.1. Taxonomy (NCBI): domain Eukaryota; kingdom Metazoa; phylum Arthropoda; class Insecta; order Diptera; family Tephritidae; genus Rhagoletis; species Rhagoletis pomonella. Next base: position 105,827 of record NW_023458759.1, read on the forward strand.
AAACGTTATATCGAGCGACATTTTTTGTTTTTGCATAGCTAAACGGTTGGTATTCTATACCTATGCCTTATGTTATATGTACTCACAAATTCATATTCATATTTATGTTATAGATATGTATGTAAAGAGAATAAATTAATTATCCTTTTTTAAGTTTTGATTGTTTTACAAATAGTCAATTATGTACTATTAAAAAATAGAGTAAAATACTTGTTTGATTCGATTAAATTGCAAAAATTAATCGATTATAGTAATGAAATGATTAGTCGCTACCATTCCTAATCTTATTTGAAAAACGGTACATTGGTTGCGGCGAAAAGTTTTGCTTCCATAATTTGTGCAAGGCATCAATAGTGCGGATTATATGGATTAACTATTAATTTAATTGTGGTTCATCATTTTTAAACATCAGCGACAAAAGTACTGAGGTTAGTATCGATCGTTTCGTTTTTATGTGCTGTGTAATTTATATAGTGTAACTATGCGATCGCGTTAACAATTAAAAAATGTTTGTAGAATACATATCTGGTGACAAAATCGCAATGGATATTGACTACGACTTGTACGACTACAAACTAGTAAAGTTTCTTGAAGAGTCTGTCGACGTGGTCCTGCCACATGTCATCGACATAGTTTACAAAGATTGGGTCTACTTCAATACTAAACTGGGTGTCTGCGAAACACGTTTTCCACCTTCGCCATACGGAGCCATAAAGAGCAAATATTTATTTAAAAAACTGATTGAAAAATCAGAAGCACCCGCAAATTGGGAATCATATGAAATCGAAATTGTCGGTCATGCAAGTGAGTTAAAATAATATATCATTCTATTGCGCTTTATGAAATGTCGCAAAGTGGCATTTTTGGCGGCATAAGTCCAGAATTTGGTACCTTAAAGCTGATATTTCATGTCTATACAGAATCGTACAATGAAGCACTTGAGCGACTACAAGAATTAAGGAAGAAATCATTTGCTTTCACTGACAATGAAAATGCTTCCAAGAAATCCGAAGCTATGAAACGAGAACTTCAACGCCGGGCAAACGCTGCAGCTTTGAATGAAAAGAAAGCAGACGAACACTTTAGTGATAATGTTTGTTCTTTGAGCGAAATAGAGACAGGTAATAAACAAGCAATCAGAATGCAAAATAAAAGCAACATGTTTTTATTTTTGATATGTTTTAGAGGCGGATGAACCATCCTCAAGCAAAAGGAAAGATAAACAATTTATTTCCAAATTTAAGAATCCAAATCGAAAAAGTAAGAATTGACTAGAACTTTGGAAATTTATAGTTTTCAATTATGATTTTATATATCGAAGGTTCATATTCGATATCCGCTATCTGCAATTTTTACAAAAATGATTTTATGATATTAGACTGCATCTGCAACTGCCATTAATTTTACTTTTGCAATATCAATAGTACATTTTTCTAACAAGCGATATACAAGGTCAATATTAACATAATCGATGACAGTTAGGCCTTAGGTGGATTTTTATATCGGAATCTCAGTTTTGTGAAAATCGGAAACTGAGGGTATTGAATATCAGCCGTAGATAGGATATTTATACATATATACATCAGTTAATTCTTAATTTACATTTAGGACGATGCCACAATTTTCAAGTTCACCTGAAGCCTCTCCTGCTAAAGATCATCAAAAAGTCTGAAGCATCGCAAAGTTTTATACAGTGGTGGTAAATATAGCATTTTCAGTTTAAATGAAACCATTTTCAAATTAAATGACACCTTTTTCAGACTAAGCGAAACCTTTTTCATATTAAATTAAACAATAAATTGCATTTTTGTATTTAAAATGCCAAAATTGGTTTCTTAACCGCTATGAAAATGAAAAAAATATATAAACAAACTTTGGCAGTTTAAAGTCCAAATATATAAATAGAAAAAAATCAAAGCAGCTGTTTTACGCTACAATATTCAATATGCCTTGACCGTAAAGAAGAGCAACGTGTAACAGCGAATTCACAGTAAACCAAAAAAGGAAGTTTCATTTAATTTAAATAAACTTTCATTGCATTTGAAAAAGGTTTCATTTAAGCTGAAAATGCTATATTTCATGGTTGTATTTTTTCATTTGTTTTATCCATGCCTAAATTTTGTAATCGGTCTACGACTTTCAGAAAAAATCGTTGCAAGTTCGTACGAAGTGAGAAGCGAGAACTTAAATACTCTTTCCAATGCAACAACATCCCAAAAATCAAACAGCCCCAAAGTAACCTATAATCAAGTTTCAAATTATAATGGTATGGGAATTATAAGAGTAAAAATTTCTGAAATGGGACTCTCAAAACTGAAATTCATTAACCACTGACCATTCATTAATTTTAAAACGCTTTTAAGGTAATTTTACACTTGTGGTGTTCACAGTTCGTTACAAAATGGGTTGCAGAATGCTAACGTATTGATGTAGAGGCAAAATTTTTAAACAGTGACACTTTATCACAATAGCAGTCAAAAATATATAAATTAGTCAATAGCTAATGGCTTAAGAATTTGAGAGCCCCACTTCAAAAGCTTTTATACTGCAGTATTTTATTAATATATTGCAGTATCTTATTATTATACTGCAGTGTCTATTAATTGATCAAATTAAATAAATTTCTTAGTTTTGATGGAAATTCTGAAAAAGCAAACTGGAATCGAAACCGAAATAAAATTTTTACGGTCTGAACTTCGAGAAGTGATGGAATTAATCAACGCATTTCAGAATAGTGATTATTCGGCCAGATGTCATGAAAATGGTCATCGCGTGATATCAAATATTCATTCCTTTATTGAGAAATATGACATCGAGTTACCAGTCTCTGTTGAGCAAAACTTAACCACGTTGAACCAAAAATTAATGGAAGATGATTTGTTCTGCGCAGATTTCGTAAGTTTTGGACAAGCTTTGTTTCTTTGCACCTTGTAGCAACTAGTAAACTACACTCACAAAGAGAGGCAAGAAGGAAGAACGAGCAAAATATAAGAAACCGAAAACTAGTAGAGATTAGTAAGTGAACAGATCATGGATGCTTAAATTAAAATTTATTTAAAAATTCAACAATTCGCCATTATTTAATGATTTACTCACTACCTAAACGTTTATTTATCTTCCTGTTGAATCGTTTGACAGCAGTTTGTGTTTTCACGCTCTTATTTTTGCTCTCTACTACTAGTATTTAACTTCTTTTTGGTTGTTTGTGTTTCCGACAGGGTAGAAATATGATGCATTGTAGAATGATTTCCTTCATCCCTTGTCAACTTTGGTTCGTAGTAAATCGGTTTCGGCGCTGTGCCATCCTCAGTATCATTTTTCGCTGTCGAGAGAACGACGGAAAGCGTTCCACAATACATCACTCGTTTTTTACCTTCCTTTTATTAGCTCGGGATGTAACTATGTAATATTGATGCGCCTAAAAGATGCAGCGATTTCTATTCTCAAGTTACATACCTGATGACAGTACGAATGGCAATTATAATAGGGAGGTTTTAGTTTTTTAAACTATAATTTTATTATGTTACGCAACGGTTTACTACCAGAAACATGTCTATTACTAGTCACGAGTACAGAAACACTAATACAAATGAATTTTTGAAGGGACAAAATATTCATATTTTGATGACTATTTCAGAAATTGGCTATCATGAGTCTCTTTAATCGACGCAAAACACTTGCAGTAAATTTAGCGAATATTATTAAAAACATAATTTCCCGCCGAATTGCCATGAAATACACAGCTGTAAGAAAAAGTCCGGAGAAACAGATTTTCAAAAAGGAACACAATAAAATTTACAGCATCATATTCGGTGAGTTTTCCAGCAAATATTTATAGTCACAAAAGAGCCCCAGCTCGGAGCGCTTACTCTCATAATGTGCTAAACTCAGACGCGGTTATATATGAGCCGCTTTTTTTTAAAACTGGCATAAGTCACTTCACACCTCGTGTGCTTAAATGGCCGGTTACCTGTATCTGAACATGCCGGTTATTCGTGCAACTTCATCAGCCAAAGGTAAAAGGTTTTGTCATTAGTTTATGACGATAGAACGATTTACAAATGCATTCGGTTACAAGTAACCGGTCATTTAAGCACAAGAGATATGAAGTGACTTACGCCACATTCAAAATAAACGCCCCATATGTGGCCTTATGTACATCATTTGGGACTCAAAAATTTTTTAGAGGCATATCTAAAAGTTTTTTTGGCACTCCGAATATATTTGCAGGGCTTAGCTATGTGCATACAGGGTGTCCCAGAAGTAACGTGCCAAACTTTAGGGGAAGGTAGGTGGGGGGGTGAGCTCCCTGATAAACAAAAAATTTTCAGGTAACAGTGTCACCGTTTTTGAAATATTTACATTTTTTCGAATTTAAAAAAATCGTGCCTTTTCATGTGTTTTCTTTAACTGCAACTATAAACCGGGCAATACTTAGTAAATTTTTTATGTAAAATACTTCCAGATAGTTGCCTCTCCATACTCAAATGCAATGTTGTTAAAAAATATTAAGGAACCATCATAAAATTAGGACTATTTCTGGATTTTTAACTTTTTGATATTTTCTTCCCCAACTTTGACTATCTCGGGTGAAAGAAAAATGTACTGAGCTATAACTTTACATTACATAAAAAAATTGCTCATTTAATAAAGATTTCAGAAAGGTGCCACACTTACTGTTTTGAATAGAAAAAAAAAGTTATAGCCGCTTTTGTGGGTAAAGGACTGAGACACGCTAGAATGTATTTAATAGATTTAAATTGAATTTGCTCTTGTTACCGTCAAATGACATGCTAAATAGTACAAAGGTTATGTTATGTTAAAACACATTGCATACACACATGTATAGTAACAAAAATAATCGTTTTGTTTATTCTTCAGATTTTATTAATACGACAAGAAAAGAAGATGAACATATTTGTGATCAAGAATTCGCAAATTTACTGGGTTCGTGTCTGACGAACGCGAAAGACTGGGACGGACAAAGGAAAAACAGAAGATCAGGCGTTCAAGAATAAGCAAACGCAAAAAACAAAATTCAACTTTGTACTTAATTACAATAATAATCATATTCTCAAAAAAAGCATTTCTTTATTTTTTATTCACATAGAGCGTCTCAAAAAATCTGTCTAGGGCCTACATAAACTTCGCTAGCAAGGGCCCAGTTAGATTTTTCTTATAAGGCCCATGAAAGCAAAGTTCAGCCCTCTGGCTGGGGCCTACTTTGGCAAATCTGCCTAGCTCCAGCACAGAATTCGATACCAGGGCCCAATCAATCCAAAGCATTAACAAACCATCAAGGGCCTGGCCAAACTTTTCTTGGAAGGCCCATGAATTTAAAGGGGTGAATCGAGCTAGGGCCATTGTAAAATAGAGCTATAATTTCTTGCCGGGATGGAAAGTAGTGTTGAACAAAGAGTTACAGAAGAACTAGAAGAAAAACAAAAGGTTAATTTCAAGGCTGCGGAGAGCGTAACTACAGAATTTAAGCAATCTGTTGAAAATGGCAGACAAAATGGCGAATTGATAGTTTTGACTTTCGATCTCCAAAAGACATTGGAAACGCCTGCACTGACGACATCAGTGGCATATTACAAAAGACAATTATGGACGTATAATCTGTGCGCATATGATGAAATTACACAAAAAGGTAAGAGCTTTTTTTATTACAACGCTTTTCTTTTTAATAAATCTATATTATATAAATCAAAGTTCCGAAATTCATTAAATTTTCATATTCATAAAGTACACAAAAATTCAGTAAATTATCATGAAAATGTTGAGCTTTTTAGTCAGAATTTTTATAAAAATTATGTACTTACATAAATTTCTTTTATACCGTTTAATTTTAGTGTAACAAAAGTCACCTTACATGTGGCTTTAAATTCGCGTTGAACTTTGGAACACCTGTATAAAATTTGGAATTTTGATTTATATTGCTTTTCTTAAAGAATGAACGATTGTTATAGTTATATTACGCACTACGGAGCAATATGGGTAATTTAATCTGTTTTTGTGGCAAAAAGTTATTTTTCTACTAGATTATGGGATCTGTATACCGTTTTTCCAGATAAGGTCATTTTAGGGCTGGGACTATCCGCATATTCGAATATCCGGATTTCCATCCGGATTATCCGTTGACACGGATAAAATCCGGATAGTATGGATATCCGGTTAATATTCGTTTGTGCAACTATCCGGATCTATGAAATCCGGTTAATATTCGTATTTTAGGATATTCACTAAAAAATTAACCAATTGGTGAATAATATTCGTTTATTAAATTATGCGCAATATAGAATAAATAGAAAAATGTAAAGGTAACTGGCTGAAATAATCAAAGATGTCGAAATGACAATAACAAGCGAAATGACAACAACAAACGGTAACAATGTTAATAAATTCTTCATTTCATTTAACAATAACCACAATAATGAGCTGTGAGTCCCATGTACGATCGCATGGCTCTTGATGTCCCGCAATCAGTTGTCAAAGCTATATCAGATGCAGAACAAAGAGTTTTTTTTAACTTTCTCTAGTTCATTGTTATGCATGGCTTGAATTCTGCCGGAAATGGTTTTGCGACAGGGAATTACGTACTCTGGTTATAGCATATTCACAAAATTCTTGAATCCATCACATTCCACCAATGAAGTAGGTAATAAGTCGACAGAAATCATATTAACCATCGCTTGTGTTATTAGCTCTTGAAGTCCTTTAGACATATACTTCGCGCAAACAGCTTGAGCTGCACGCGATGCTCGAACATTGTCATTCCGAATTTTGAACTGTCGTTGAAATGAACTGCTACTCGGTGTAGACTCTGGCCGAGATTCAGAGAGATAAGCTGCGTCCACGCCATTTTCCTGAATATGGAAAAATATATAGTGGCTCCAAAGGCTTGAAGTTGACTCTTTGTTTTGTAGCGTTTTGCCACAAAATAAACAAATGGCACTATTCTTGTCCTCATTTTTTGGAAATGATCCCAAATTTTAGTTGGTGTTTTAGCACTCATATTTGTGCACGGAATAGATCTGACGTAGATATAATAATGAACAAACACTTTTTGTGAATAATTTTTCGATGTGTGCTTCAACGATCTAATAACTTTCGATTTGCACACAGTAAACATTATTCAACGAAAAATCTGGATATTTGGATATCCGAATATTACGTAGCATCCGGATATCCGGATTTTTCGTTTAGGTATCCGGTATTCGAATATTCGGTTTATCCGGATAGTTGAAAATCCGGATGAAATTCCCAGCCCTAGGTCATTTTAACAAGATTTTTATCTAAAAAAAAATATTCAAATTTTAACAAGGGAAAACATAAAAAAATTAAACTTTTTTTTTAATTTTTCCCATTTTTTTTAAAGCATATTCTTTTGCCAAAAAAATCAATGAATAAATAAACAACTTTGGAATGGTCAAATTATTTTAATTAATTAATATATGCAATAATTTTTGGTATGAAATAGAAGCAGGAAATATTGTTACTCATATCGTACATGGCGGTATTCTCTCGTACTCTTACATGGCGGATGAGCAACATTTTCCATGTAAACTATACAACTATTAAACGTGTGGATAAGACATTTGTAAAAATTTTAAATCAACCAAAAAATAACAAATTAAAGCTTTTAATGTATTTTTATTACCTTTTTTACGTTTTAAAATCAAGTTATAAGTAAATTGCTTGAGTGAGTTTAAAGTAGGTTGTGTTGAAAGTACTGCCAAATAAGATGCGATTCATAATTCAAGTCTTTGACGAGAAAAATATATAGTTAGAAAAATATATAAATGTTAGGAAATTGAGACATTTCAAGGGTTAGATTAAAATTAATTTAATTTGGAACTATATTATATAAATAGCCACTGTATAAATAGTTTTTATAACTAAGTGGTATTTTTCCTTTGATACAAATGTTTTTTCGAAAAAAAACTAAATTCAAACATAAAAAAAAAAAAATACGCCTTTAAACCCTGTCAAAGGCTGTCAAGAACTAAGATTTTTACGTAAACATGTGGGAAATCACAATTTTTTTGACCACTGTATATGTTTAGTAAGCGAAAAAATTTTAGATTACATTAGATTTACATTGATAATAATTAACTGTCACCATAGGGGACGTCTCTTACCCCCATCTTCCATAGTTATTTCTTTGATATTACTATACATATGTTTGACTGGTAGATACAGCAATAATGATACTTTACTTTATTTCAATAGGATACATGTATGTATGGAACGAAAGTGTGGCTTCGAGAGGAGGACAAGAAATAGGTTATTGCTTAATAAAACATTTTAAAAACCACATTCCTATTGGTACTGAGAATATTGTATTATACTCCGATTCTTGTGGAGGTCAGAATCGCAACATAAAAGTGGCATTACTGCTTAAAGATTTTTTAGCATCGTCTCAAATAAAAACCATTTGCCAAAAAATTTTTCGTATCTGGCCATAGTTACAATAGTTGCGACAGATGTTTCAGCTTAATAGAAAAGTGCAAAAAAAATATAGACGTCGTTTCAACTCCGGATCACTGGTTAGACTTAATAAAAACTTCAAAAAAGTGCGAGCCGAAATATAGTGTTTACAAAATGGAAGCATCTGACTTTTTTAGTTCCAAGGATTTAGAAAAGCTTGTCATTAACCGCAAAGTAGACATCACTGGCCAAAAAATTAATTGGCTGATTGCAAGAAAAATTTTGCAGGAACGGAAAAATTTGTTTCATCTTATTTTTATTAACCAAAACTTGACACAGGTTGCAAATTTAAAGAAAAAAAAGGTGAATGAAAAAGATTTCGCAGAGGCAGAATTGCCCTGCTTGTTTCCGAGTGGGATCTCAAAAGCTAAATATTTGGGCCTTTTGCAATTATTGACCTTCATCCCTTTAGAGTGTCGCTCATTTTACGAAAATTTGACCTATGAAAATAGTTCGGATGTTGACTACGGTTTTGCAAGCCAAAGTGATGAAGAGACTAACTGAATAATTACACTAGTTTACAAGATTCTGACCTGTGGCATTTGGCCATCGTTACCTACTCATTCAAAATTTTGTCCTTCAAGTAGAAAAGTTTTCGAGTGTTTCGAAACTTCGTTTTTTGGAGATCTGAAGAAGAATTTCAAATTTTTTATATAGTTAGTTGGCCAATCTCATATTTCTTTTTACATTAGTGAAGATTATTAAATTTGCTATCACCTACAGTCGTGTGAATAATAATAGGGAAACTACATTTTGACCAGTTTTGGCTATTTTTATTTCGCTTTTTTAATGTTTATTATGCAGCTCATTATTTAACAAAAACCATATAAATCAAAATTCCAAACTTTATAGAAAAATTTAAAAAAATTTTACAACAACTAACTTTTTATTAAAATTTTTTAGATACGCAGTTTTATAGTCCCTTAAATTCTAGCTTAATTAAGTGCAAGTTTCAAGTGGCTAAGAATTCGTGTTGGTTTTTTGACGCATTTTTACGCATTTTCTTCCATATAAAATGTTATTGACAATTTTTTTTTCTGTATGGAGAAAATAATACCGTTCGCAAAAAAAAGTTATCAAAACTAAACGCGAATTCTTACCCACTTGCAATTTACACTTTATTAATAATTAGAATTTTTTGAATAATTAGAATTTTTCTAAAATTCCTAATAAAACGTTTGTTGTAAATTGGTTAGATAATGAGCTGTATTTTTATAAAAAAGAATAAACATTAAAAAGCGAAAGAAAAATAGCTAAAACTGGTCAAAATTTCGTGTCCCTATTATTTTTCACATGACTGTACATAGTAAATTTAATAACCTTCACTAGTGTACAAACTTGTACTTTTTTCTTCAAATCTCCAAAAAATTAAATTTATCTATATCTCCAACACTGTTCTACATACTTGAAGCGGAAAATTTTGCATGAGTAATGATGGTCAAATATCGGAGGGAAGATTTTTTCTTAAATTTGTGACTACGTGCTATTTATAACATAATTCATACCATAATATTTAAATACTATATTTGTGAATTATAATTTAATTTTGTTTCTTTTAAATAATAATTTTAATTCCTTTGTGAATTTTAATAAAACAAAATTTACTTATTTTAATTAATATTAGGTTTTCTATTAATTTACATAACTTGCGTTGGTAGTTTGCTACAGGTTGAAGAAGCATATGCAAATTATGGACATGAGACTACAAAACCCATTGCAGCATTGCAATGTACAAATAAACGTTTTAGCTGTTACATTTTGCCGATCACCGCAAACGCAAAAGCAAAAGCAGAAACAACCGAGCGCGCACAAAATACCACATACACACAAAGCTCACATGTGCGCTGTCGATTTGTTTCGTTTTTGCTCTAGAAAAAAATATAGTTAATTTTTGCTCTGACTTATAACATTCGTCGTTTTTGTTCTGAGTGTGTCATATATGAAAGGGGTTTTTAAATATGGCCTGGCTTTTAATGGGGTATCGCACAGGAGATTTTGGTAAACCCGTATTTTCGTATTTTCCCACGGACTAGTAATGAGGGATGTGCAACAGCAATATATTTATATAAGTATATTATACCCGAGCGCACTTGTGCACAAGGGTATTATAACTTTGTTTACATAACGGTTGTTTGTAACAGGCAAAACGAATCGAGATAGATATAGACAAATGTATACATAAATGATCAGAATGAAAAGAGAAATCGATTATGCGGTGACTGTCTGTCCGTCCGTCCGTCTGTCCGTCCGTCTGTGCACACGATAACTCGAGTAAAAATTAAGATATCTTATCGAAACTTGGTACGTGTACTTCATTCAGGCGTGGGACGGATGGTATTGAAAATGGGCTAAATCGGACAATAAACACGCCTACCTGCCATATAACGGTAATTTTCAGAAATACAAAAACTCCGATATTTTAGTAACTACTGAAGATAATTCATTCAAAATTAATATTTACAATAAATTTTAGACGATAAATAAGAATATTGAAATTTTTTGGAAAATGGGCGTAGCCACGCCCACTTATGGTTACAAGTGTATATCTTGGTAACCGCTACACCAATTTCTTCCAAACTTGGCACAGTTGTTGGCCCTGTTACAGCATACCAAATGGCCGAAAATTCTTAACATCGGACAATAACCACCCCACATTCCATATAACGGTAATTTCGAGAAATACGAAATCCTCGATAAAGCAGTAAATATTAAAGCTAATTTATTCAAAATTGATGGTTGCAACAATTCTTTACCAGGAAATACGCTTATGATAAAATTTTTGGAAAATGGGTGTGGCACCGCCCACTTATGATCATATATATGTATCTCGCTAACCGTTCTAGCAATTTGTACCAAACTCGGTATGGTTATTGTGCTTGCCACATAAAAGCAAACCATTGAAAATTGTTGAAATCGGACTAAAATTACGGCCGCTTTTCATATAACGGTAAATTTCAGAAATGCTTGAAATTTAAATATTTCGAAATTTAAGGACGCTAGTTTACTTAAAATTTATACACCCCGGCTTATCATGTAGCGCTAGCTTTCGGAAAGGTGGAAAACATATATTTAATACTTGCGCCGGGTATTTAATGTTCGGCTCCGCCCGAACTTAGACTTTCTTACTTGTTGTAAATTGTTTTTTGTTCTTCTGGCGGTCATTTACTCAGACATAATTCAGTTACTTGCTATGTATATGTGGGCTCCGGAAATCCTTTTTAAATGGCGATCTTAAGCTTTCCGCTAAAGTGGTGCGGAACTGTTGCAATGGCGTCCTAGCTTTTTCCTGGCGGGAGTTGCTTCTTGTGGCACTTATTTAATGTTGCACTTTTTAGGTTCGCTTTTGTAGGTTTCTATTAACACTTTCCAATTGCAGATTTGAATTTCTTATCTACATTTTTTCCACTTCTTTGTTCGTACCGTATTTGAGCAGGTATACTGCTAGCACCAAGAAAATTGTGGTACGCTTAGTGCTTTTCAGCCACTTCAAGTCACTTTGCCTTTTATTAATTTATTATGATTTGTGCAGGTATACTGCTATCACACATTTAGTACGTTTCAAAGAGGTATGTATTTGATTTTCCGATCTTCCTCACTTTTTTTCACACTTCAAGGCTTAATAAATTTTGAGTTTGTTTTCACTTTTAGAAGTATGTACTTGCCCTAACCACTATTACTTCATACACTTGGACATTTTTGTACACCGCTATTTTTATAGATTTTTCATAAGTAGGCTATGGATCTTTTTATAAGCTAATTATGTTTTCTTAGATAGCTCGATTTATCAGTTTTAGAACAAACTAAGAAAAATTAAATTTTTCTACGTATAAAAGAAATATCATCTTATTTCGAAAAGACTTGTTAATATTAAGAAAACAAAGGCGACCACTTTTGCTTCATACAGTAAGCTTTGTAAGGGGTATCGTTAAAAAATTCAATTTTATAGCACGCCGTGACCTTGTAATCAGTTTGTGCATTATTGGCGAGCAGTTTGTTCAGTTTTGAATTTCATAATGGCACGCGGAAAAGCCCTTTGCAAAGAAATTCGTGAATTTATTATTGATAAATACAAATTTAAGAAAAGTTATCGCGAAATTGCAAGAGAAGTTAATGTTCCAACTCCTACGGTGCAAAGTATAATTAGAAATTATAACGAAACTGGACAGATTTTGCCCAAAGAGCACGTGGGAGGTCGAAAATCAGTGATTTCCGACCGCGATATTCGGCAATTAAGCAACATTATTAAACAAAATAGGCGGAGTTCTGTAAGAAACTTGGCTGCTGCATGGTCACAGAAGATTGGTAAACATGTAGGACGTGAGTGGACCCGGTTGCAGCTGCATAAGTTGAAATATAATTTTTATAAGGTAGGGTTTCGAGTGTGATGCATTTCAGAATCCTACCAAATTTATGTTGCAATTAACAGGCAAAGAGGAAACCGTTACTAACAGTCCGTCAAAAGCAAAAAAGATTAGCTTGGAGTAAAGCTAGACGATTGTGGGTCCAAAGACAATGGGACTCCGTCATATTTAGCGACGAATCTAAGTTCCATGTTTGCGTAGGCGACTCAAGGACTCGTGTAATACGAAAGAGAAATGAAGCATATCATACAGACTGTTTGAGAAGGGCGGTAAAGTTCCCAGCGAGTGTCATGGTATGGGGTTGTATGTCCTCAAAAGGAGTAGGAAAGCTTCATTTTATCGATGGGACTATAAAAGCCATGGATTACGTCAATATTTTGGAGACAAATTTGCTTCCTAGTATACCCTCCGCCTCATACCGCTAAATTGACCAAAAACTGGTTTCTCAGTAACAATATACCTGTTTTAGACTGGTCTGCTTCCAGTCCGGACCTTAATTCTATTGAGTCTCTATGGGCGCTATTGAAGAGAAGACTTCGAAATGACCCCCAGAGGACTATTGATGGCTTCAAGGCAAAAATTAGTGAAATCTGGGATTCTATAACTCCAACTGAATGTGTATCACTAACTAAAACTATGCATCTTAGACTGAATGCCGTAATAAATACAAAGGGGGACGTTACACAGTATTAAAGTTCAGTTACGTTGACTGTATGAAGTAATAGTGGTCGCTTTAATTTTCTTAATATTAATAGTTCCTTTTGAAATAAATGAACATTTCCTTTATGTATCAAAAAATTATTTTTTTCTTTTTTTAATATAAAAGCTAGTCTATTAAGCTCTTCAAAAAGTAGCATTCGCTTATAAAAAAATTCACCACCTACTTGCGAAAAATCGTTGAAAGTGGAAGCGTAAAAAAATGTGTAAGTGTATGAAGTAATAGTGGTTAGGGCAAGTATGTATATATTTTCCCGAATAAAAACAGCTTCGGTTTGAAATTTCGAGACGGGCTTAAAAACTCCGCGCATGCTTAAGACTCGCACGTACGCGCACGTTCGTTTCGGCTACTACTGCCTGCCTTAATTGCCAACCAACGCTTTAGTGATAGCTAATTCCTTCTGATGGCTCCGTCGCCGTTGCTCAAAGAAGGCTGCCACATCTGTCACTCCGAAAAGGAAATTAGGTCCATGTCTTCAACAATAAGTAAAATAGCCTTTTTTATTAATTTTAAACTACAGTTTAGTTAGAAAATTTAGGTGAAACTTATTTTTTACGACAGTTATACTTGTAATATCTGACCTTCTTTCGTATTATTCTTAATGCTATAAAAAACATGGCTCACATTATAACACAACACTTTCATTATATTTTAATCATTAACGTTGAGCGTCTTGCAAAACATTTTGTTAAACAAAAACGCTTAAAATTAACGATAAATACAAAATAAAAGTGTTGTGTTATAATTCGTAATATGTTTTTTACACTACAGTGTGGAGAATCAAAGCAATCGCACATTCGACGAAACAAGCGCAGATTTTACGTAAATAATTTCGTTAAACATGCGAATTATTTTTGTGCATTTTACAAAAATTTCGTAAAAAACTAAGAAATAGTACGAAATTCTTTAGTAAATAGTACTAAAGATCTGATGTCTCACATTTTCGTAGTATGTACGAAAACGGTTTTGTATAATCAACGAAAACTTTCGTGGCTCAAAATGACGAAAAATTTCGTAAGATGTACGCAAGTTTTCGTTATATTTACGCAGATTTTATTTTCAGTGTAAGTACCACAATGGAGCACATGAGCCCTTCGCGAGGCAATAACATTGGTGTATCACACTTTAAAATCCGACTGTAAATGCCGAAGATATGAAGAAAAATGTAAATGGGCGACTACTAGGGTTGTCCAAAACAAAATTATTGTTTTGTAAATGCTTTTGAAAAACACATCATATGAGGGAATGTACGGCGAACTTTTAATTGTTTTGCCTTTTTTAGGCGAGACGCCCTAATGGGCAGCTAAGCAAAATATATTAGGGGTATTCTCCAAATCTTGCAAAGCCATTGCACGTAGCACGGATTGCATAACTTGCAAACGCACAACAACAAAATACATGGGAAACAACATTTCCTATCGCTGCTAAATATGCAACGTCGAAACCCATGTATATATTTTGCAAAATAGCACAGCAAGATAAGTACGACCCTGTGCTAGTTGTTTTGTTGTTGGAATTGCTACATATTTCTCTCATTCCTCTCATCCCGCTCACTTTATTTATTTTTTGCTGTGTCTTGTTATTGTATTTGATACATAATTTCGCTGCTTGCTACCCATGCATGCTACCACTTTGCAAAGGGGTGTTCTGGTACACTTCCAAATTTGGAATAGAATTTTTGCATTTCGTGCAATCCGTGCATCGTGCAAGACTTCGAGAAT